>NW_022107431.1:56932846-56963683 GCF_000313985.2 Echinops telfairi | reverse complement strand
GAGAGAGAGAGAGAGAGAGAGAGAGAGAGAGAGAGAGAGAGAGAGAGAGAGGAACACACGTTTTCTTTTAAGTAACCACAAGAGGGAGCAATTTAATAGGCTGAAAAGAGGTCGGTGGCAGCTCATTTGGGGGCACCTGCTACAGAGGGAGCAGCTCTGGTGACACAATGGGTTGCATGTTGAAATGCTTCCGCGGGTCAGCAATTGAAAACCACCCGTCGCCCCTCAGGAGAAAGATGAGGCTTTCTCTTCCCAGCAAGAGGGGCCAGTGGTACCCTGTGCTATATGAACTCTGAAGTTGGCATTGCTTCAGTGACCATGAGTTGGGTTTGATCTTCGGCATAACGATGACATGTCTTGTTAGGGGAGGATGTCTGTTGTGTCTCATAGACACTTGCATGTCACTGACAGGGGGCAATACTATGGCTTCTATTTGGGGTGGCGATCATCTATCTGGCCTTTTAATGTTATATGACTGCATACAACTTTTCCTTTTCCCTCATTTGAAGTAGGTGTTTACATACTTAGAATAGACTAGGGCCTAAGGAGATGTGGCATTTCCTTAGCAATTTTCCTATGGTCCAAAAAATCTTAGTGGCGAGCTGACGGAGTGATTCACTCATTTCCCAAATACTTGCTAAGTCCTGCGACAGACAGGGATATGTTCAGCACCGAGAATTTAGCAGGGGAAAGCTAGGTGTGGTCCTCAAAGCCTCCCCTGATATTTTATCTGGAGGAAGACAGGATGTGCTGTTGAGGGTCAGAAATTCACCAGTGAATTCAGGGACTTTGGGTTAGTCATTCTATCCTTGTGAGCCAATCAAACGAAGGTTTTGAAATAGAACGATAGTTTCTTATCCTTCTAAACCCTGCAGAATTCTTGGTTAAAAACAAAATAGAAGCAATGTATATCCAGTTGAATAAATGCAGTTTCCATGGCTGGGTGTGAAGAAAAGACAAGTGACTTTGCCCTTCACCTTGACCCTGGGAGTACAGCTTTTGAGGTTAGAGACATTCCAAGTCTGGGGCAATGTCTGATGTTGTTCAGAGATGAGGAAAAGAAAGGACAAGTGTTGGTTTAGTAGGAGGTTGGCAGATGTGGACACGATGATGATGTCACTCAGCCCCTTCCAAAATCCCCAAGCGAATGTCATACAGAGGAAACAATAACATACTAACCACACATTAAGACTTCTTGTGATTGCTTGAGAATGATACTTGACAAGCGAAACAGGCACGCGAGGGGACGCTGCCTCTCAAGTTGGCACACTAGAATTTAGCACCTTTTCTGAACTGCTAATTGTTTGACTCTGAGGTTCCCTGTCAAGAGCGACACACAAAGAGCTAGGTGCGGCTCAGGTTACCAGGCAGAATGGGTCCGGTCACCCTAACCTCCTGAAGGAAAGGAAGGAAACGAAAAAGACCCGGAGCCAGGAATCAACGTGTTAACAGAGATCAGGAGCGGCCGGGCCATTTTCACGTTCTTTGTTTGGTTACATGTATTTTCCACACGGGCCAGCGGCAAAGCACATTCTTTTAGCGATGGGAAGAAACAAGTATTTCCTTAAAATGCTTGCCTCCAGCCCTCTCCTCCCCTAAGGGGGAGTGTCGGTGCCTGTGCTCAGAGCAGCGCCTCCAAACTCGAGGGGCCTGACCAACAGGAGAGACGATCCAAACACAGAGACTGGAGTTCAATACACGGATGTGTAGGCTGGCAGGCTTTGCAGGAAAAAAATCTAACAAAAAATCACAGTGCATGATTTGCCTCGGACAAGTGAATCATTTCCTGTGGTTTTCTTTTTAAATAAAAGATTCTATCCATCGGTTATGACTTTTATCCCAAGGCTGGTTGATTTGAGAGACTTCTGGGGGGAGGGTTTTATACATTGTGCTTGGTAGGTGCCAGCATGCACGTGTGTAACTCTTGTGAAAGCTTTAGAATTCATTTTTCAATATTTCTTTGAAATCAACCCCCTTTCAAAAACAAACAACAAACAAAAATCACACAAACGCCCTGCCCCCAGTCCATTCTGACTCCGGGTGACCATCTAGGACAGAGTAGAACTGTCCCTGCGGGTTTCTAAGATTGTGAATCATTAGGGGAGTAGAGAGCCTCATCTTCCTCCTCAGGAGTGGCTGGTGCTTTCCAACTTCAGACCTTGTGATGTGCCGTCCAGGGCCCAGCCCCATTACCCACCAGCGCTCCTGTCATCATTCGTCTTTAGCTATCATTTAAAAAATGACATTGCACACCTTTCCCAAGATGCTCTGAGAACATCTGCAGATACACTGAATCTCTTTTAGTAAAGGCAGGTGACCCTGGGTAGTATAAAAGGTTAATACATTTGCGGACACTCAGAATAAAGGTCAGGAGTTCGACTTCTGAAAAACCCAGCCATTAAAAACCCTTTGGAGCACAGTTCCCCTCGGACGCTACCGGGGTCACTATGAGTTGGACTTGATTTCATGACCTCTGGCTTGCTTCAGTGACTCCTTCAAAGACTGGGCCTCTTTACTAGACGGCAATAGTGCAGGTTTAGTTTAACTATCAAGCAAGCATTTTAAAAGAAAACAAAATGAACTTGAAAAAGCATTGTGATGATTTTTTTTTTCTTATCAAGGATTAATGCTATTTTCCACCAGCTGCCTGGCTTTCCACAATGCTAATAAAAAAGAGAGCCAGGTTCTTAGTTAAATCCCTATCAGTGGGCACAGAACTGTGTGGACCAAGTGCTGAGAGATTAAGTGAGAGAAAAGAGATACACTGATCATAAAAGGCCCGCCTGCCCAGGGATCTTGGAGTGTTTTATTTCTTCCACAGACTATTGTAAAAGAAAACAAGTGAGGGGAGAGAATAGACCGGAGGTCACAGGGAAGCTCAGCATGGCCAGTGACAGATCATTCAGTGAAGGGCGCGGCCACAAAGACAGCCAAGCAAGAGATGCCTGCCCTGTGGGAGAAAGCCTTTTCTCCTGAGACGTACCCCTGCCTTTTCATGAGAAGTATGCTGTGATGGTTGGCCCATTCAATACGGTTCAACTGCCAACGCACTCCTCTGGAGCAGGGGTCCCGGATTCCCTCCACCTTCCATCTGGGTGTAGAGCTTTTTCCTTGAAGGGGGTCCCCCCCACTGTCTGAGATACTGACCTGAGACTCTTCCAGCTGGCTGCCAGTGAGCATGGAACTTGCAGGGAAGCTTTACAAGTTGGGACCTCTTATCCCGAGGGCCTTGCCCTGTGCCCTACCGGTATTTTCCCATGTCCAGGAGACACACGGTGTATGTGTGTATATGTGCATGTGTGCCAACCTCTTTGTGTGTATGTGTGCGGAGAAGGAGTGACAACATCGCCCTGTTTGGGTCTCTCCTGTGAACCTTAGCCTGTCTCCCCGTAGGCACAGCAGATGGCAGTAGTGCCCTGTGAGTTTGTGCCATCCGTTGGTCTATCTGTCTGTGGCTCTGGTTGAGATAACCAAGGGGTCAGAGATATAAAGTTTGAAGTTCAGGCTTTTTCACTGGGCAGTATTCTACACGGAAGTATCTATATAAATAGGAATAAAACTGCTTGGAAAAAATAGATACTTTAAAAGGAGAACCAGAGGTGAAATAACATTATGACAATAATTAATGGCACTAAATTGTACAAGGGGGCTTCAAAAAGTTCACAGAAAAATCCCACTGCTTCTTAATGCATTGTTTTCATAAGATTTTTGAAGCTCGATTATATACTTGGAAATGACTATCACGATATATTTTACTAAAATAAGAAAAATAATTTTAGCTATATCTAAGCAGATAGTGGACAAATGTAACAAATAATGTTAAAAAGGGGGGAGGATTAGAGAAGCGTAAATTCTCAGGCATTTTACATGCCGGCAGTTTAACTCCCTCTGGTTCAGTGGTGATTGATTACTACTTCATGATGTCTATGCTCAAGCCTAACTTTTGGAGCGTGCGCCCTTCCCAAGTCCTCCGGAGGTTTCTGCCTCTCCATTACCCACCTCCCCTGGTGGCACTTGCTGTGATGGTGCCTGAGGTATCAGATCTGAACCCAGAGTTGGAAACCTCTGTTAATGGATTCAAGAATATCTTACTCTTTCAGTTGTAATAATTCAGGCTTATGAGAGCAGGTCAACAAGTATAACTGCAAATTTACAGAAAAAAAATTTTTTAAACAAAAACATTCAATCAGGAAGCTATTTTTCCTTGACACATTGAACTTCTTATCTATCAGGTCTTTTCTTGAGAATAATATTACGTTCACTACGCCAGAATGCCTTTTAAGGAGCAAAATAATTCTCTTCATTATTGTTGAGTGCTGTCAAATCGGTTCCAATTCATAATGATCTACAATACAACAGAACGAAACACTGCCTGGCGTTTATGAAAACACTAGACTCTTCAAATCTGTACTTTTGAGCTTTGGAAGTCATCTTTCTATGTCTGGAAATGACCACACAGATAAGTGACCAAGACAATGATGAAGCACGGGACCTCGCAATCCAAATGCACTGTGCCCCGAGGATCCATAATTGTCGATGACAAACATGAAGGGGCATGAGTAAACTGGTTTAATTTGAACTCCACAAAGGTGACTAGAAAAAACCCAGCCACACCAATATCTCCTCCAGGTTGTTTATTAGTTCCATGAACATCTAAGGTAAGCTTCCCCGTTTAATTGAATAAAAAATGTTTTTGGAAGTTTTTATCTTACCCACTAAGAAGAAAGATAAAACTAGAAAACTAGTTTAAGAGACGTTTGCATGTGTTTTAGATGAACAGAAGCAGACGAGGGAGGTCCTCAGCAAAATACATATAAACCAAACACACGTCATCCACTCACCGCCATTGAGTGGATTCCTCTCATAGCAATCCTACAGGACAGTGCAGAACTGGCCCTGTGGCTTTCTGAGGCTGGAACGTTTAGGAGAGCAGACAGCCTCGTCTTTCTCCCTTTGCAGTGGCTGCTGGTTTCAAACCAAGGTCAGCAGCCCCAGGCACGGCCACCCAACACCAAGGCTTCTCAAGAAACATGTAAAGATATACAAACTCTTTTTTTGCACTCTTTTAAGAAAAATACATTAGATGCTTTAGAGATAAGCCTGGTCTTCCAAAAGACAATTGGTGTTTTTTCTCAATTCCTTTGAGTTGAAATGACTTTGGCAAAAGCTCGATCTAGGGCAGAATTATTAAAGGGAAGAAATGTTAATAAAGTGTTTTGTGTTTAACACGGTTCTTTATTCTAATATTCTCAGAGATGTTGATATGTAAATGTGCATTTGAACATTTCATTGTCAAATGCACTTAGGTTTGGAATCTTTTTTGAACAATGTTGAGGTAGTTAGTTTATTGTGCCAACCTGGATGATAAACACATGTGGGGTTAATTGAAGGGAGGAGGAATAAATGGCTCGGTGAGCCTCGCCTTCCTAGTTCTCAGGTTCCTTGCTTTGTGATGGTCGGACCAGGGTGCAGCTGCCTTAGCAGTTCCCTGCTTCAGTTGGCAAGGCTGACTTCCTGCAAGACATCCCTGAAGCCACATGGACCTACCCCGATACAGCCCTGGGTGCTGGGGCACCCGTGTGGAGACCCCTGCCAGTGCTGAGATGCTTACACGCTCACTGACTTGGCTTTCCTCCTACAGTCAGCATCATCGTGTGTGTTCTGTGAGATGGAGGAGGACCTTGTGGATTATGGGTGCCGGACATATGGGTTAATGTGGGACTTGTAGGCTTGGGCAGCACTGGGCTGGGATGTTTTCTTGATGCGCACTTAACCTTTATATAAAACTCTCTCTTATACATGAATTTCTATGGATTTGTTTCTCTAAAGTACCCAGACTAACACAAATGTATCTTGAAGAACTAGCATTCCTATGCCTTCCACTCCCACCCCCCATCCCCACCCTTGAGAGCTCAGCGCAATAATGGAGAGATACTGTTTACCTGCTTAGGAGACTTGATGTGTCAGTAGATATTCCATGAGGATTGAAATCACCTCCATTGTTTTGAAATGAAACAAACCCCTACAATCCAAGGAAGACCCTCTCTAAAATGGATTAATACAGTGATTACAACAACGGGCTCAAGCATCACATCAAATGTGAGGCTGGCATAGGCCTGGGCACACAGGGTCACAATGACTCAGAACTGACTGCACAGCAGCTAACGGCTACAGTCGAGGAAAAGCACAAGGAGACTATATGCAAATGAAGACGTGGACTTAGCCTTCATCAAGGATTCAACACACAGACAGCGAATGATAATATATGAATAAACTGACATACGTCGATGGAGTCCATAATTTTAAAAAATCCATACATCGTTTATGCTTCTTTATCTTTGAATAAACTTTCATGCATAACACAAAGACCTACTAGCAATGTCTCTTGTATTTCCAGCAGCACCTCAAGCTCAAACATGTCCAAACTGAAATCATTCTAAATTCTTTCCAACACTTTCCTATCTACCCAGTCATCGAAGCACACACGAAGGAGCAGACCAGTATTATTCTGTAGCACAGTCCCCACCTGTAGCCCCTCAACAACTTCATGTTAGAAAGCTTCATCTCATCTCCGTCTTCTCTGTCTCCAATGCTGGTCTTGGTTCGGATCTTCATCATTCACCATTGTAAACATTTTCAGAGTGTCCTAATTCACTTCCTTTTCTCTAATCTTGTCTTCCCTCCACAAGTCTTTTCTTCAGATTGAAAAGTGTAATTCTAGTTACATGATTCTCTCTTTATTAATTACTTGTCAATCGTGTCTTCATTGTGGTATACACAATGAAGCCAAAAATTCCTTAATCTCTTATACCCGTTTTCTTAACCTTGCCTACCGTTCAATCTTCCCCGGGTGGTACTGTTTCGCACAGGACACAGTCCAGTCAGAGTCATCTGACTGTGTTGTCCCCGTCTTGCCAGGCGGGGATACGCCTGGCTCTCTTCCTCCTTTTGACGCCCATCGCCTTCCGCATGCACCGGCCACTCGAGCCCAGTTTACGCATCTTTTCGACAAGCTCACGTGGGTCATTCTCCTCTGTGGAACCTTCCCTCATTTCCTTCCTCTCTTCTGTACACTCACAGAGTTTTATTATAATTCTTTGCTCACAAGCTCATTTTTCCTGCCAGATGGTAAGTTTCTAGAGGTAAAAAGATTGTGTGCTGTTCATCCTAAAACCACCACATCTCTATCTAGCTCTTGATATATGGAGGAGTAATTTAAAAGTGTGTATTTAGTGAGCAGCCATAATTTCTTTTTATAGATGACACAATATAACAGTTTACTGCCTATTCCTGATTATGCATAATTATATATCTATATTTACATATCTATCTACCTCCCCTCTATTAATCATGTGATAACATCTATTTTGTTGTTGTTGTTGTTGTATGAAAAGTGAAGAAGAAACGTGTGAGAGGGCTTCTGAAAATTCATGGAATAATCGCACTAACTTTTCATTTAATTTTTCCACAAACTTTTAAAAGTCTCTTCGTACTTCTCTTTGGATTCTTCCCTCAGACATCCTGTTAAAGAGAAGGGGAATTCCATTCTTTTTTTCTGTCCTGTCTCAAAAACCCAACCATTATGAACAGATTTGGAAATTAAAAAAAAAAAGATTTGATTCTAAGCTCTGACTGTTCCGGAGAGTAATTATGTATGTAGACGCACAAGCATGTTCTCCCGAGAAAACAAAAGTCCTGTGTAAGCTTCCTTATTTCACATCCTCACCAAACTCGCTGCAATCGGTCAATGCTGACTCATAGTGACCACCGTGTCTTTCGAGACTGTAACTGTTTTTAGGAGTACAAAGCCCTGGCTTTTTCATGTGAAGCTGCTGGTGGTTTTGAACTGCTGGCCATGAGGATTGCAGTCCATTGTGTAACTACTGCACCCCTGGATTGACCAACCCTTCTGTCTGCCATGTTTGGAAGGGCAGGAATAGTTCTATAGGGTTCTAGAGTCTAAACTTCGGACCCAACAGGGACATTCAATGCTGAGACCCTGACTTAGAGTGCTAGCCACTTATTTGTGTAGCAAAAGGAAACATTAGCATTTCTTCCCTGGAAAAAAAAATGCCCTGAATTAAACTGGAAACACTTTTTATGAGAATTGTAAGAACCCATGCCAATGGGACACTGTTGGGATTTGTCATTCTGGTTGAAACTGATTAGATAGCTGTACCTAGTGAAATGGTTTATAAGATTGAAATTGTGAAGCCAACCACATTTGAAAACCACTTCCACTGTCATATCCCCCTCTACATTTCTTACTATAATCGTTATGTGAGGAGTAGTCTTTAAAAAGCGTGTTCCAATGAAAAGAAAGAGAGGTTTTCCGATATGCTGGAGTGCTCCATTTCTTCAATATGCTGGATGCTCTTACAAAACACCACGTTCGCCCTGGTGGGCACAAAAGCCTTATCCCTTGCTCTAATGATGTGCTGGAAGATGCTGTCTGTGAAGTAGGAAGGCTACGTGGGAGGCAGTGAAAAAGATGCTTTGAACTAGAAAGAAACATAATAGAGCTTTAATACTTACAGCTGTCCTCTTCTTCAGTGATACATTTCACAACATAACAGGCGTAGATGAACCCTGCCAGCTGAAACAGAACAGAGGCGCTTTAGACATCAGGCAAACGCAATGGGAAAGCCCTTGCTGGGGGCCTGGCTTCGCCGAGGCAGGCAGTTTACACTTAGAGGCAGTGAGTTCCCAAACATCCCATCAGAAATGGATCTTGACCCCGTGTCAATTTGTGACTCAAGTAATGTTGCACTGCTTTATAAATAAACATATTGCTCTCTTTTTCTCTGACCTGTATTGCTGTGTAAACTTTGTTCATTGCAAGGCAATCAAACACAGGTTATATGAGGTGCAGAAAAACAAAAACTTTTATGACCATTCATTAATGAATTCATATTTGCATTTATGCCATTCAAATTCAAGTTTATGTTTCCTTAACCCAGAGCTTAAGAGTCTAAAATTGGATGGAAAAGGCTTTTAGGGAAACATATTACAGAGGTTTGTGTGTGTTTCATGGACTCTGAGATTTGGCACTGAAACAGGAACCAAAGTACAGGTAGATAGATGTAAGAGGACGTGTTACAGAAAGTGACGAGTTGGACACCTGCAAGTGAGGATTCTCACAATGCAATCGATCAGGATTGTCCACATTGCATCATCCCTTTTGAACTAATCTTCAAAAAGGTCTTTGTATTCAGGGGAGGCTCTCCTCCCTGAGATGAGTCCCTGTAGAGGAGTATAGTGAAGTCACTTGATATCTGTCCCCACAGACAGATTGATTTTATACTCATCACATCTGCATATTTTAGGCAAATTATGAGTACTGGTTGAAGTCAACAGCCAATAATTTCCTGATACATGAAAAAACTTAATCCTCCCCTAGATTAATATAGCTTGAAGACATACTACAATGATGAAGATTATTCACAATGAGATTAAGACAGGCACTGGCCTGGTCAAGTTTTGATCCCTTATGACAATATCTGGTGTGGGGCAATGGGGCTTCAAGCAGGGGGCTAAGCACACAGCAAAGAGAACTGCTGAGCTAAGCCTAATGAAGTTGTTTTTTATTTGCAGACAGATAGTCATCTTGCAGGAAGACATGAGCGGAGCAGCTCAGAGTCAAAGGGTAGGCATTTAATGAGTGCAGGACGATGGAGAGGTAAAGAGAGAGCCAGTTAACAAGAATACCAGAAATCTCTAACTTGGGTTTGAGGCAAAATGTGTGTCTTGGCAGATGCCACTTCATGGGATAGAGCCGAAGCTCTCTATTCCCGTAAGAGCTAGTCTGGGAAACCCAGAGTGGCAGTGCTTCTCTGTGCTAGCGAGTCCCGATGAGCCAGCATCCAGTCAGTGGCAGTGAGTTTGGCTGGGATCCGGAGACAGAAAAGGAAGCAGCCATGAAAAACAGATGGGGAAGAAGGTCCGGGCAATACATTATCCCAGTACCTTTGTTTATAGGTCCTGGGAGGGACATGTAACACATCACTCCCTTCTCTCAAATACACTATCTGAACCAGTCAGTACACATCATAGAGAACGGAGAAAGAAAGCACCCGACGATGTCGTATCAGAGTTAGTTTTATTTTCCCCATTAAAAAACTCTCATAGGACAATAATCACATTAGTATTTGTCTCTTGGGATCCTATGTTTCCATGGCCAGTGACAAGAGTGATACTAAATTAAACCCAAACTTACTGTCACTGAGTTCAGTCTAACTCAATTTATAGGACAGATTAGAACTAGCCCTGTGGATTTCTGAAGCTGCACATTTTTACAGAGCAGAAAACCTCATTATTCTCTTGTGAAGTAACTGGTGGTTTTGAACTGCTGACCTTGCAGCTAGCAGCCCAGAGAGTAACTCACCGCATCACTGGGTCTTTTAATAATATGGATAGTAAGAACCATTTCCTTACATACTAGAAGCATAGTTATCTGGGTTATTATTTTTAATTGGAACTCCCACCCCCCCTTTTTTTTAAAAACAGGATACAAGTTCAGAAACTCACCCTCATCACCACAGAGTAAACTGAAGCTCACAGTGATCGTATTGACCCTGATAGAACTGCCCCCCGTGGGTTTCCAAGACTATGACTCTTTAAAAAAATCATTTTATTGGGGGCTCGTACAATTCTTATCACAATCCATCCATCCATCCATTGTGTCAAGCACATATGTACATTTGTTGCCAGCATCATTCTCAAAACATTGGCTTTCTACTTGAGCCCTTAATATCAGCTCCTCATTTTTCCTCCTCCCTCTACCCTGCCCCCTCCCTCATGAACCCTTCATAATTCATAAATTATTATTTTGTCATATCTTACACTGTCTGATGTCTCCCCTCGCCTGTTTCTCTGTTGTCCATCCCCAAGGGAGGAGGTTATACATAGATTCTTGTAATTGGTTCCTCCTTTCCACCCCATATTCCCTTTACCCTCCAGGCATCGCCACTCTCACCACTGGTCCTGAAGGGGTCATCTGTCCTGGATTCCCTGTGTTTCCAGTTGCTATCTGTACCAGTGTACATCCTCTGATCTAGCCAGATTTGCAAGGTAGAATTGGGATCATGATAGTGGAGGGAGAGGAAACATTCAAGAACTAGAGAAAAGTTATATGTTTCATTGTTGCTACACTGCACCCTGACTGGCTCATCTCCTCCCCACAACCCTTCAGTAAAGGGGTGTCCAGTTGCTTACCGATGGGCTTTGAGTCTCCACTCTGCACTCACCCTCATTTACAATGATATGATTTTTTGTTCTGATGATGCCTGATACCTGATCCTTTTGACACCTTGTGGTCACAAAAGCTGATGTGCTTCTTCCATGTGGGCTTTGTTGCTTCTTAGCTAGATGGCTGCTTGTTTATCTTCAAGTTTTTAAGACCCCAGATGCTATATCTTTTGATAACTGGGCACCATTACCTTTCTTCACCACCTTAGCTTATGCATACGTTTGTCTTCAGTGATCCTATCGGGAAGGTGGGTACTGACTGATATGATTTTCTGTTCTTTGATGCCTGATACCTGGTCCCTTCTACACCTCATGGTCACACAGGCTGGTGTGCTTCTTAGATGTGGGCTTTGATGCTTTTGAGCTAGATGGCTGCTTGTTTATCTGCAAGCCTTTAAGAATCCAGGTGCTATATTTTTTGATAGCCGGGCACCATGAGCTTTCTTCACCACATTTGCTTATGTACACATTTGTCTTCAGCGATTGTGTCGGGAAGGTGTGCCTCATGGAATGCCAATTTAATAGAATGTGTTCTTGCATTGAGTAAGTACTTGAGTGGAGGTCCAATGCAAGGCTGTTACTCTTTACAAGAATAGAAAGCCTTATTTTTCCCTGGTGGAGCAGCTGGTGGTTTCAAATTGCTGACCTTGAGGTTAGCAACCCAATCCATAACCTCTAAGCCATCATGGCCTCTTCTTACCTCTCCTGTCCTATAGGGTCGCTATGCATCAGAATTGACTCGATGGCAAAAAACTGGATATTAGGTAAAGGCTGCCTTCTCTGATTTGGCTTTAGCAAAGATTTTGATTTGACCAAGCCAAATTACACAAAGATAGGGACATTTTCATTGGTTTGAGAAAAATAGAGGCCACCCTCGCATTACTTCTTACCCCTTTATCCTGCAACTAACACATCACGCCTCCATACAACAAAACAAAAACAAACCATTTTAAAGCTGTCATATATACTTGAGTATAAGCCAACCCGAATATCAGCCAAGGCACCTAATTTTACCACAAAAACTGCATTAAAAATGTGCTGAAAAACTTGGCTTATACACGAGTATATACGGTATACTACTTTGGAAGCAAATTGTGAAGCCATTCTTCCAAGACACCTTTGGGTAGCTTCTTCTGGAACCAATGAGAAAGGTCACATCACTGTGGGCTGCGTTCCCGTGGCTTCTTTCTCCTTGGTGTCTGCACGCAGGTGGGGCTCGGTAAAGCCGGGGCTCTGGGTCTGGTCAAACTCGGGCCTCTGGCTCCAGTTCTTCCCGGACATTCAGTCCCTTTAGGCCTGGCTACATGCTATCGATTCCTCTTCGATAGGTTCTTCTTTTTGACACCAAATAAAGATCACTGCACTATTTATAAAGCACCCTCCCCCCCTAATCAGAGCATTTCTTTTGATTATTACTCATCATTTCATTACCTTGAGATAAAAATTTCAGTAGAAAGCATTGATGCATTTGGAGTTTAGGGCTAGTAAATTTAAACTTCTCATTAAAATGTCACTAGCTTCCCGATTATTAACTGCAGCCTCCCAGAATGCAACCAGGCATTCTATTCTGCTTACCAGTGATCTTTTAATTGCATTCGGTAGCACCCCTTAACTATCTGGGGAGCTCCTTTGATATAAAAGTAAATCCTGCTGCATTTCATTACAAAAGCTTGCTGATTAAGAGAACTTTAGCTTTTAAATTGGTCACCTTTAAACACAAATAGAAATTTGTTTTCCCCAAATTAATCAAGATTCATAAACCTCTGCTACCTTCCATTTTTTTCAGCACCATATAAGCTTCTAATTTAATTTTAACTCCCTAATACCAATTTATAAAATTTACCAACAGAAAAGGGGGTTCGAGTTTTTTTGTTTTTTTTTTTGTATTCTGAATGCTTTCTATAATGTGCAACTCTGCTAATTACTACCAGGACTTCAAAATTGATTAACCCGTTTTTCCAAACTACATTACTCTTGACATTTTGTCTTCATTGTGGGAAATAATGTGCAATTTGGGGTGTTGTCACAGCATCCCTGACCTCTACCTCCTAGATGCCAATAGCAGCACACCCGCTCTAGGCTAGATGACCACAGATGGCTGCAGACAGGGCAAAATATCCCTGAGGAGGCCCAATGTCCAGCTCCCCTAAGGCCACTGCATCGAACACAATCTTAACCCCAGTGAGTATGCAGTCTTGCATCAGGAATATACATATACTGTAATTGTAATTAGAAGTAGATTAAAGTAGCTGCCAGAAGAAATGAAGACATATGAAAGGCTATGAAGTGCCAAGTAGTAAGCTGGGTATGGTCACAATTGAACGATCCTTATACCACCCATGGGAAAGCATGTCATTCCCATTTTTGATGCTGTGAGGTTCTCTGGCCCCGGTTGTTTCCAAAAGAGTCTATCCACTGTTGAAGCCAATGTTACTTTACTTAATGCAGTTTAAAATTTACAACTTGCTCCACTGTTCTGAGGCAAACAGGTTGTATGCAGATGTCACCTGAGCGGATCAGATAGCTCTGAAAGTCTTCTCTTATTTGCCTCATTGTGAGTGGTTAAAAAACTAGGCCCTGCTATCCGATTGGTCACCTGAAATACCCTGAGACTAGACCAAGACTTGACCTTACTGTTCTGTTTGCTTGCCCATGGTCAACAATTATTTCCCGGGGTTATCTTAAAATTTGTGTTAATGTAAAACATCATTACGTGACTTTTCAAGTATAAACCCCAAAGCAGTAGGTTTGTATTCTCTATGTATTTGGACTTCAAACAGGACACCAGCAAGAGAGGCTGCTTTGATGTTGGTCTCCTCACTGGGGCCACCTGCTAATAATCTTCTCTTTTCCCCTCTAAATTGCAGTTAGTGAATTGACTCTGCTGCTCCATGGTATGTATCAAGCTGCATGAGGGGTAACTGTTCTGGGAGAAGATAATGCTTCCATGCGTGGACTGTGTAGGCCTCTCACTAAAGTCATGGAAGTAAAGGCTTTATAGGTCAACTAAGACCACGATCTAAGTAAGGTTGTTGGGTGTGCACCAAATTGCAAATCATCATACCATTCTTCCACACATATGCTTAAGAAGCATCCTATCAGACAGGGGAAAAAGTTTTTTGTGGCATATAGACCGTTTTGATGTGACACAACCTTAGTTCCCTGTCTAGCCTCATTGTCTGTCCCTTCTGTCCTCTGCATTTACTGTAGGGTGGGCACGTTGCCAGATTACAGAAACCAGGTGGATTAGAAAGATTCTCAGTTTTATTTTCACGTGCCTGGGAAAGGAGAAGGGGGGGGAATCTTTCTTCCAAATGCCGGTCTCCCTGTCACTTTGCTCTCACAGGGAACGCACAAGCGGAGTGCAATGGTCCTTTCAGACAGATATTAACAAAGGTCTTGTGTGACAGAGCTTCCATTACTTAGGGACCCTAAATCTCAAGAAAACAGGTCAGGCGTACAGGCCCTGGCCCTTCTGAGGGGAGGGACACTATCACAAGATAGTCTGTGAGACAAGAGAGATGGGGTGTAGCGCAGGGTAATAGCGATGGAGGAATTCTAGCAAAGTTACATCTAAACAAAGATTAGTTTTCTCCTAACTACATTATATTTCTATCAAAATAAAAGCAGATTGACTCTTCAGTCCGCTCCTTATCACATTGATACAATCCACTATCAGGTGACTTTCAGGTTATTAGCTGTTATTAAGTGGTTTTCCTCCTCTGCTCTTTAACTTATTTCCCTATTCTAGTTCTAAAGCATGGGAATATCTTTCCACACCACTGGAGTTTCTCCCTCTCTCCCTCACACTGCCACGGGATTGATTCCACCTGATAATAACCCTGCAGGACAGGGTAGAACTGTCCTTGTGCGTTTCCGAGACCATAACTCTTTATGGGAGGCGAAAGCCCCATCTTTCTTCTGTGGAGTGGTTGGTATTTTCGAATTGCAGATCCTTCAGATCACCACCCAATGCATCATCCTCCCCCACCCCAGAATGCCTGACCCCCAGACCTTGGACTCAAGGCACCCCTTAAGATTGAATCAAGGTTTTGCCTCTGCTGGATCTGTTCCCAGGTAAGGTTGTAGGATGGCACTTTTGGGATTTTACCTTGGAAGAGGGGAGGCTTTTGAGATGGAAGAATGAGGAGAGATCTGTGAATTCTTTTAAACAGAGCACAGACGATATGGATGAAGTGCAGTGGGGAAGAACACCCCTGTTCAATGGACGTTAGACCACATACAGTGGAGAAATGGGACATCAGAAGACAAGGGCAGCCCAAGTTGTTAAAGTAGATGTGAGCACTAGGATTAAAATAATTATTTACGCTGTTTTTTATTGAAGGATGTCTAGAATAATATGTTCTAGTTCAGTGCTTTCAACTTGATTCCAACCCAGAGCCACGCCATGCACACAGAACAAAATAGTTCTGGTCCTGCATCACCGTCGCCATGGGTCTTGTTTTCCCTCCCAACAGTTTTACTGCCATGTAACTCACGTATTACACAATTTACCAGTTCAATCACATCAAGAAGAGTTGTACAGTCATCTCCACAAATAGATTAAGAATGTTTAATTCATTCTTCTACTCCTCATTATTAACTCCACATTTCCCCGCAACCTTGCCTGCCACACTCCCCGGGAACCATTACTCCAGTGATGTTTGAGCGCATTGCTGCAACCACTGTGTCGCTCCACCTTGTCGAGGGTCTTCCTCCTTTGCACTGCATCTCCGCTTCCTCCAGCATTACAGGCCCATCGTCAGGGGCTGGCCTCTCCTGATAACATGCCCAAAGCACACGACAGGGAGTCTTGTCGTCCCTGCTTCTAAGGAGCATGCTGACTGTGCTTCTGAGTCCAGGGTCTTTTTTGGAACCTTAATTCACATGCACTCTCAGTCTTCAGCACTTGGAAGAGACCTGGTACATCAGGTTTACCCAATGCAATATGTCCTTGTGTCTCCTGACTGCTGCTTCCATGAGCACTGATTGTGGATCTAAGAAATATGAAATTCTTGGCAACTTCAACCTTTTTGCCAATTATGATGTAACCTTTGTGAGGATTTTGCCAATTATGATGTCCAGTTGTGAGGATTTAAATCTTTACATTGAGTTGCAGTCTCTCCTGAAGGCTGCAACCTGGACCTTCATCAGCAAATGCTTCAAATCTTCTTCATTTTCAGCAAGCAAGGTTGTGCCATTTGCATATTGAAGGTTGTTAATAAGCCTTCCTCCAATCCGGATTCCGATGACTGCTTCTTCATTGAGTCCAACTTTTTGTGTTATTTGCTCGGCATACGGATTGAATGAGTAGAGTGAGAGAATACAACCCTGATATCCACCTTTACTGATTTAAAACCATGAAGTAGTCTCTTGTTAAATTTACAAAACTGCCTCTTGATTCATGGGCAGGTTCTGCATGAGCACAATGAAATGTTGTGGAAATCTCATTCTTCTCGAGGCTATTCATAGTTTGTTATGGTCCACATAGATGTCTTTTTAAGAATAATATAAAAAGTGGCATTATCACACAATGTGATAAAACACATGGGATAAAACAGAATATTCCTGTTGTTTTAGACTTTGGCATTGAAAGTAGAACTAAGCGTTAATCTCATTTTCTTCGTCTTTCACCTTTGCATATCTAATATGATTTGCTCACTTCTAATTCACCTGATAAGGAATTACAAATCATTTTGCTATCATTATTGACAGAATGGAAATTCTATTTTCTCTCTGTAAGTAAATGAGATTAAAAATCTCTTTTGTAGCCACAAACCAAGTTACATATGAAGAATGTATGTTGGACTTCTGTTTCCGAGAACTTGGAGCCAGCGTATTTGCCCTTACTCCATGGTGATGGGCTGTGGTGTGCCCACCTCAAAGCATGTATTGAACTTGGGAAACATATCCTGGACCTTATGCCTCTGGATACAGGGTTTCTCTTGTTATGTTGTGGTATTAGGTCAAACTGAACCAGGTAAGTTCTGCACCTAATCATTTCTAAGTAAAACATTGTGCACAGATACAGAGACAGACAAAGGAGGAATATGTCACATGAAGACAGATATACAGACAAGCTCAGGAGTGCAAAGAACTACCATGTCTCCCAGAAGCTAGACTTGATAAAGGACCTCCCTCCAGAGCCACACTCTGAATCTGGACTTCCCGCCTCCTGAACTGTGAGGAGTTACATTTCTGTTCTTTCAAGGCACGTACTTGTAGCATTTTTCGTTTTTCATCGGTTAAATATAGCAAACTACAATACCCTCCCATTGAGTGCAACTCGAGACTATATACGAAACCAGTGTAGGGCAGACTGGCTCAGGACCTTAAGTCTCAAGAAAGGAAGTGGGCAAGAGGTCTCTGTTTTTCAGGGTTTCTTTAAACCTCATATAGCCCGAATCTAGACCTGCAGAAGCTGCAACCTAATAGGCAGAGGCTAATAAAAAGTCCCAACAGAAGCCTGCTGTCTCTAGTCAAAGCAACAGGAAAGGGAAACCCAGTAAGTCAGAACACTTTTAGACAGTGACCTATGGCCCAACTCTTTACCACATCAGCAAAGGTCAAGTGGGGAGCCTAGAATTCTACACTTGTCAGGCTGTGGTATGAGGAAAACTTAGTAGGAAGCTGAACTTCCATTCTCTCCCTCTTAGTGCCAGGGAATCTGTACTAGTTCCCCCACTCTGAAGTAAGAAGGCACCCCTTCTTTCCCCACTAGAGTCACATTAGAAAAGGAGTCCAGCCATTCCCATCCTGGCAGTTAGTAACGAAGCCGCGTCCACCCTGAGGTGTCAATAGTAACAAGCTAGGGATCAGAAATAAGCAACCTCAGTGGAGGCTGATGGGAACAAGGGTTTCTACTCCTTTCCAGCTATAGTGAGAAGCTTTTATCTGCAAGGATATTAGTACAGGATGAGTGGGCAACCTGGACTTTTTACCCACCTGGCAGTAAGGATGCAGCGCCCCACATTCTCCAAAAAGGGGCATCAGAGGAAGCCAGCTAAAAAAAGTTTGAATAGGATTCAGCGTCTCATAACACAAACATGCAACTTTCCAGTGAAAATTACCATTCCCGGAATCAGGAAGGTCTCCAACCAAATGCAACCACAAAATCCATAGATGCTAACACCAATAGGCAGAGGCATGAGACTGATCTCACACAGGTTCTAAAGCTGGCATTCTAAAATATTTCAAAAATCACTTACAGACACAGGAAACATAAATAACAATAACAAATGGGAAATCTCAGCACAGAAATAGAAGACATAAAGAAGACCTAAGTGAAAATTTTAAATTACAAAAGAGTTACTGAAATAAAGGCCTCGCTGATGAAATAAGCTGAGGTATGGAGTAGGCCGAAGAGAACCCTGGGTTGTGGAAGCTAGAACAATGACTCAGTCGGAGTAACAGAGACAATAGACACCCACTCAAATGAACAGAGCCTCAAAAGACCACCGGGAGTTTAACAGACGACCCAACCTTCATGAAGTCGGAGTCTCAGAGGGAGAGAAGAAGGGGACCAGAGACGGACGTGAAGAAAGAACAGCTGAACACAACCCAAACCTGTATAGTCACGGAACAGTGAGCCCAGAGCATGATAAGCCCAAAGAGATTAACATCAAAATAGATCATAAATACACAGCCAATACGTCGATGACAGGCTACCGCAAGCCTACATAGAGTTTCTGAGGCTGTCAATAATAACGAGCAGAGAGGCTCGTCTTTCTCCTGTCAAGCTGCTGGTGGGTTTGGACAATTGACCTCGTGGTTAGCTTACCCAACAGCACCACGAGGGCTCCTTTTAAGATACACCATGGTAACCCTGAAAACCAAAGGAAAATACAAAATCTTGAGAGCAGAGAGAGTCATTTATTTGTGTATAACTTTTCTAGAAAGTGTTTGGAGGGTGCTATAGCAAAGTGTGGTGAACAAAGCAGATGGTGCCTGGCTATCAGTCGGGACAGTTCTGGGTCATACAGGCTTGCATTCCACCAAAGAGCCATCTCCGTGAGTAGTCAACTAAGACCACATGGAAGAAGCATACCAACTTGTGTGATCCACAGAGGACAATAACAAAATCCAAATATGACAAAGGGAAAAGTATCGGAGCTTAAATTATGAACACCCAGATTTGTAGAAGGCTATGGAGGAGGGGGAGCCCAAAGCCCATCTTCAGAGTATTTAGTCAGATTAAACCTCTGGATTACCCTCTCTAGCCACACGCAGGGGTCTCAAACAGCTTTACTATCAGATAGAGATCATGGTAAGCTTGATTATACTGGACCAAACTTGATACCTGGCCAGTTGACCTCCCTCTTGACCCAATCTGCATTTTTTCTAGGCTCAAGTATTTTTTACTTGATCCATGAACAAAATTCCTTCCCTGGCATTTTAAATATTGACCGTGGTCTTTTCTTACTTACTCATTATTTGTATTTTTATCTTTATGGTATTATTTTATTTTTGCCACTTTAATTTGTTTTTGTTTCTATTGTTTCTATTGGGTTTCCCAGTTTATGAAGCACCTAAGGAGTAGATGTATAGAGATAATAACTTATGCAAGGTTTATAGGGGATGTGGGAGTCAGGGGTGGGAGATAGGGAGGGTGAGAGGATTTGGGGAGCAAACAATGAATGTGGGAGAAGGGAGAGCACTAGAATTGATTGTGATAATACTACTTATTTAAAAAGTGAGTTAACCATGAAAAGTTTACCATATGTGAATACAATATCAAGAAAACCACGGGACAAACCCTGAGAAACACACTTGACCAATGGCTACCAGAGGTGAAGCGTAAAGAGTAATGGTGTAGGGGCACTGAGTTTATGTCAATAGTGGTAGAATGATTTTGAAAAGGAGATCAATAGTGGCTATACAGTATGAAGAGTATAATCAATAACACTGATTTATACAAGTAGCAATTGTGGAATTGGAGAATGTTCTGATGTGTATATTTCTGCCTCAATTAGAAAAAACAATAATTATATGAATAATATTGACAAGGAAGAAGAAAATGTTCTGGGATTGAATATGATATAATTGTACAACTCTTCTTTATGTGATTGAATTATAGATTTGAATGGCATGTGGTTGTACTTTTATGTGTGCCATCATTGTCAGTATTTCCATTTGTTTCCCCTCTATTTTATCTGGACTCCTCTGCTGTGTCCCTCTTAGGAATGGTTGATAGTGGTACCTGGGCACCATCTAGTTCACTGGTTCTCAACCTGTGGGTAGTGACCCCCTTGGGGGTCGAATGACCCTTTCACAGGGGTTGCCTAATTCATAACAGCAGCAAAATTAAAGTGATGAAGTAGCAATAAAGATAATTTTATGGTTAGGGGTCTCCACTACATGAGGAACTGTATTAAAGGGTCACAGCATTAGGAAGGTTGAGAACCACTGATCTAATTTTTCTGTTACGTAGGTAGGTGAGTCTGGACTCATATAGAACATAGGTTCTCAAAACTTATTTGACCTACTTTCCCCTTCTCAGAAAAGAAAAAAAAAGTTACTCAGCACCCCCATGGCAATTAAAAACTTAAATACTATATCCCATAATCCAGGACAAAATGTAGTATCTGCTTTGTTAGTTCCAGGATCATTCCAATGCTCACTATGGGGCAGTACTGGCCACTTTGGGAACACTGATGAAGCCTATTAGTCATGTGGATTATTAATCCTAGAGATCAGTTGCTCCTTTGTTCTCTGGCTTCCTTCTTTCTCTTGTGCTGCATGTGCAGAGACCAACAGTTGTATTGTAGGTCATCGCGCAAAGGTGTTACTTACCACACTAGAATGTATAATATTATTTTTGTGAGTGTGTTAGAGTTATGTTAACTAGGCCAATAGGAACATCTGGGATTTATCGGGTAGCAGTTTGATTGGAGGACAAAGAGATAAGTGGCTCTGCAAGGCCCGCCCCTATCTTTCTTGCTCTCTGGTGCTCAGACCAGGGTGCTGCTGCTTTAGCTAGTTTTCTGCCTCAACCTGCGTGCTACACCATCTGTGGGCCCAGCCAACCCATGGATCATGTACTAGAACATGAGGTGCCTTTGAGACCTGCTTGGCCACACTGCTGGTGAGAACATCACTTGAGCTTGAGGCTGGTGGATCCTGTTGCCTTGCATTGCTTGAGTTTGGTATCCCATCCAGGCCTGCTTTACTAAGCTTCAGAGCTACTGACTCTTGCTGACTCACTCTGCTGCTTACTGCCTGTGGGAAGACTCTGCTTGCCTTGCCTGAGGGAGGACTCCCCTGTCTGCTTCCTTGACCTAGGACCCAGCAGCCCACATGAGTTGAAGGATTTCCAGTATATTAACTGTTCCATGAGAGTGAGTTGAACTGAGCCCTCTGTACTGCTGTGTGGACTAATAAGCTCTTCTATTCCTTCTCGCTGTATAGATACATCCATATATATAATCATAAGTGTCCTGGTTTTGTTTCTCTAGAACTCTGCCTAACAGTGAGTTACAACATGCTGATTGACTGAGTTTCCTCCTGGACTATGATCCTCAAATCCAATAACCCAGACTTCTAAGAGATTTGGTTTGATAGTATCCTCAATTTATTTCCCCTATATACTTTATTTTCTATATAATATACATGCAACAGATACAATATGCATACATATATATTTGCCTAAAGAAGCACTTATACATGTGTATATAAATATTAATATGTAGTAGCCTAAACATATATGAAGGGTCTTCAAAAAGGTTGTGGAAAAATATTTAAAAATAAAATGAAAAGATAATGGAATTTTTCCAGGAACTTTTTTGAAGTTCTCTAGTATATGCTTAAGTATCTTTCTATGGAACCATACAAATAGTTTGTCTGTTTATTTTGGTTGTTATTGCTGTTTTGCAAATGTCTACTACTTGTGACTTGTGACAAAATTGTCCCTTATTCTTGAGTACTTCTTAGTGTCATTTTTACCATGGTATAGTTCTGATCTTACCTACAACTGAAACAAACAAGGTCTACTCTCTAGAAAGTGACTCTCCATGTGTTCCCTTCTGACTGCTGGCAACCACCGGAGAAGGAGATGATGTTGTTTTCTGTATCTAGACCTACTCTTGTCTCTTTATCACTGTAAGGTCAGGCAGTATTTGTCCTTTAGCAGTTGACTTATTTCACTCAGCACAGCATTCTACAGATTCATCCACATTAGAAAATGTTCTGAGAACACCTCAATATTTTAATTGCATAGTATTTCATTGTGTGTATGCACCATACATTATGTATTCATTCATTTTCTGATAAGCAGTTAGGTTATCTTCATCTTTTTCCTCACTATTGTAACGCTCACAATAGACCAGCCAAACTCACTGCCATTGTGATCTACAGACCAGAGAATGCCAGCCCGTGTGTAACCTCTATGCCACCTGGACGTCTGCTGCAATGCACACAGGTGTCCAAATATCTGCTTCTGCCAGTGCTCTTAGTTCTCCAGGATCTGCACCAACGAGGGGTGGCTGGATCACAGGGTATTTATATAAAATTCCGGAAATTCAAACATTATAGAAATGGAGAACAGATTAGTCGTTGGCAGTTTAGACAGGAGTGAATTTTGAGGGGAAGTGAATGTGGGAAACCCCCCCCCCCCAAAAAAAAAAGGCAACAGGAAGCATTCCTATTGTATTGGGATGTGTTTATCCTGCCTATACCGCTGAGTTGGCTTTGACTTGATGGCAATGAGAGTGTTTTCTTCTCGTTTTGTATATCCATGTCAATATCCCGATAGTGATATTGTTTGAATTGTAAGATGGTACCATTTAGAGAAACAACATTTACATGTTATCTATAATGATCTCACAATAATAATTTTAGTTAAAACTGTTTTATGTTCAAGGCGAGTTTGCTATGTTCCACCATTGCTTTGTCAGCTTGCTGTCATGTGGTGGCCTGTGTGCTGCTGTGTGAAGCCCTCAGGAGCATCATTCATTAATAAAGTAAAGGTCATTTAAAAGCCGGGAAAGAAAGAAAAGATCAAAATGGATGTCAGAAGAGACTCTGAAACTTTCCCTTAGTTGTAGAGTAGCTAAGGCAAGTGGAAGAAATGATGAAATCACAGAGCTGAGCAGAAGATTCCAAAGGGCAGCTTAAGAAGATCAAGTAAAATAATATAAAGAAATGTACATAGGCCTAGAGTGAGAAAATCCTCAGCAAATCTGTAACTGAAAGAACTCACACAAAAATTCAAGCCTCCAGTGGCAATATAGAAAGATCCTATAGGAAAAATATGTAATGTTGTAGGAAGCATCAAAAGACAATTGCAAGAATGCACAGAGTCTGTACCCAAAAGAACTATAACATTTTCGACCATTTCAGGAGGTTGCATATAAGCACGAACCAATGATACTGAAAGAAGTTCAAGATGCACTGAAGGCATTAGCCAAAAGCAAGGATACAGGAAATGATGGAATACCAATTGAAATCTTTCAACATGCTGATGAAGCACTGGAAGCACTTAATTTGTCTATGCCAGGAAATTGGGAAGATAGCTATTTGGCCAACTGATTGGAAGAGATCCATATTTGTAACCATTCCCAAGAAAGGTGACCCAACAGAATGCTTAAATTACAGAACAATATCATTGATTGCACGTGTAAGTAAAAATTTCCTGAAAATCATCCAATAACAGTTGCAGCAGTACACTGACAGGGAGAATGTTAGTCTTGATTGATTAGAGGAACAAATTCAAAGGCACTCATATGTGTATAAAAAGAGCTTTATATAAAAGAGTAATTATACATTAAGAAAATATCCCAGCCCAGTCAAGATCACGTACATAAGTCCAAAATTAGCCCATATGTCCAATACTAGTCCATACATTCCTCTTTCGAGGAATCACACAGCCATGAAATCATGTTGAATGCAGGAAGATCACAGGTCAGTGAGTGGAAAGTCTTGTGGATCCAGTGGCAGTGTAGGCATCTCAGTGCGCAGGGGTCTCCACGTGGCTCCTCCAGCTCCCAGGGCTCTGGCTGCATCAGTATAGGTCCATCAGACTTGTCATCAGGGAGTGAGTGTGTGTCCCACCTCCAGCAAGCTATTTATCTCCTTAGTGCCTCCAAATGAGGTCATCAAGCGGAGACCTGATTGACAGGCTAAATTCTATCCCTTCACTATCAAGTCTCAAATTGACAACAGATTATGTAAACTACCACAGGGTATTACCAGAGGTTCAGGCTGAATTCAGAAAAGGATGTGGAACAAGGGATATCATTGCTGATGCCAAATAGATTCTGGCTGAAAACCGAGAATACCAGAAATATGCTTACTTTTGTTTTATTGAATATGCAAATGCACTCGACTCTGTGGACCACAACCAGTGATTGATAACTTTGAGAAGAATGAGGATTCCAGAACAGCTCATTGTCCTTCTGTGGAATTGTACATGGATCAAGTTCCATGTATTTTGAATGAACAATATAAGAGACTACTGCCTGGTTTAGAATCAGGAAAGGTGTGCACCACTGTGTATCCTCTCATTGTACTTATTCAAACTATTTACTGAGTAAATAATTCGAGATGCTGGATTATATGAAAAAGGATCAGAGTACTATTTATTAACAACTGGCCATATGCAGATGACACAACGCTGCTTGCTGAAAGTGAGGAGGACATGAAGCACTTGCTGATGGAGATCAAGGAGTGCAGTCTTCAGTCTGGATTATAACTCAATGTAAAGAAAATTAAAATCTCCACAATTCAACCACTAAGTAACACCACAATAAGTTATTAAACACATTGTCGATTATTTCATCTTGCTTGGATCCAGGAGCGGTGCTCATGGAGAGGCATTTGAGAGATCAAAAGATGCTTTGCTCTGTTTGCATTGCATTGCAGACGACTTCCTTAGAGTCCTGTGGTCAGGAAAGACCCATCTCTGGAGAAGGACCTCATGCTTGGTAAAGTGCAGTGGTGGTGAAAAGCGGAAGGCCTTTTACAAGATGGATTGACACTGTAGCAATGGGCTCGAACATGAGAATAATGGCGAGGATATTGCAGGGCCAGGCGATATTGTATTTTGTTCACAGGACAGCTAAGTCAGAACCTACTACATGGCTACTAATAACAAACACATTATTTAGGTTTAAAAAACGTTTTGCCTTATCACTAAGAAAAGTTTAGATATGCTCAAAAGGGATATATTTAACCATCTCCTTGATACAAAGATATTTTAATTTGGAGCCTTAAAACCAACATAGAAGTCCACAATGGCTTTTGATTGTGTTATAAAAGAGTCATTATTCAACACTTTATAACTGGAGGTAAAGACACAAACATTGTTTTTTAACTCCAGAGTTAGCTCACATTCTCAAAGAAATTAGTTCCATGTTTCATGTAAATCAGGTCACCTGTGTGTCAGGTTGGATTTTTAGAGAAGCAGAACCAGTGACCCTTGTATGTGCTGTACACAGAAAGAGATTCAGATCAGGAAATGGCAAGCCCACTTATAGAATTAGCTAAGTCCAGTCTGGTTCCAGTGCGGCTTCTCCTGGTTGCTGGAAGCCAATGATGAATCAGAGACAGCAGGGGGTACAGGTTGGTGGCTGCAGAGATCTTAAGTACACCAACCGACCTAATCTACCATTGTCAGTCTGTTGACAGCTCCTGGGACAGGCAGGGCCACCAGAGGAGATCAAAGAACCAGACACAAGAGCCAGCTCAAGTGGATGGTGCAGGGTCAAAGAGGAATCAACTCCGCTCAATCTCTCTCTGTCTCTCTTATGGAAATAGGCTTGTGACTCCAAGGAGGTGTCAGCAGGCTGCAACTCAATTGATAGGTGGGGCTCTACCCAGGAGTGTCTAGTTGACATAAGCCCTAACCATCACAACCTGGTTTGGGTCTGCATGACTCACTTACAGGCTATCAAACCAGGCATCCTGTAACATGACTTGGAACAGAAGGATGACATGTACTCCCAACATACAGGTTTAAATTGCAGGTGATTTTTGATTGCTCTTTTTCCATCCTATCATTTACATAATTGAGATAGTCTCAGCAAAGGATTCCAATAGAATCATTTCAGTTTTATTAATGAAGGCCTTTCATAGGACATGTTTTATTACATGGGCCGATGGGACAGGACAACATCTTTGTTATCCACCAGATGCTGCTGCTTCTGTCCTGTTTCACAGACTGGACTTCAAGGGAGCAGGTTGAAAATCTCCACCAGTGCAAAGAATCCAGGTGCAGTTACGAACCTGCAATAACTCATGGGGGATTGTCACCGGGGCTATTGTGAGCATTCACAGCCTACTGGGTTGGAAACGCTTTTCAGAGGATCAGAAAATATCTTAATACCAGCCTTTAGGTATTGTGATGCATCATCAAGCATGACTGCATTAAACTCCTTTGAAAAGATTAAATAAAGCTAGACGTCCATGTAGACTGGTATAATCTATTTAAAACCGGGAAGTGGACTGAGCCAAATGCTAGCTGTTTCTGGCTTGAGTAATCATTTCCTTTATACACTGGCCTCTGGAGGCTGGTAAATTTCGCTAGGCCAAATTTACCAAAAACGTACTTGAATTCAAATGGTTAGGATGTCTACGTGAAATTGGCAGAAGAGAAAAATTTCAGGCAGAGTGAAGATGCCTTATAAAATTCAAATGTCATCCCTGCTAATACCTCTTTTATAGTAAGTTTTAAAGATCAGATTAGTTTTAGGAACTGCACCGAGAGCAGTATAAGCATTCGGTCCCTGTGCCCATTGGAAAGTCAGTTTAGAAAAAGAAAAGACTGATCTAGTGCAATAGAAATGCCATAAGATACCTTTAGCATTAGAGGCAGGAGACACACATGGAATCCTCAACCCAAACTGTGCATGGAAAGTACCTGGAACATTTGAGAAACAATCTATAAAGAAGCTAATAAACAAACTAAGTTTCAGATTATGTGTAAGTATAGTTTCATAGTGCTGCTGTAACACAAATACCATAAGTATTTTGACTTTAAAGATGAAAGATTTTTCTCATGTTTTTCCAGAGCAGTTGAAGAGGTTAGAATCGGAGTTGATTTGATGGCAATCAATCAGAGGCTAGACTGTGGAATTCAGGGTACGGTTCTAGGGCAGTGGTTCTCACCCAAGTGGGTCGCAACCCCGTTGGGCGTTGAAAGACCCTTCCACAGGGGTCACCCAATTCATAACAGTAGCAAAATTATAGTTATGAAGTAGCAACGAAAATAATTTTATGGTTGGGGGTCACCACCATCTGAGGAACTGTATGAAAGGGTCGTGGCATGAGGAAGGTTGAGAACCACACTTCTAGGGGGAGGTACTTCCTTGTTTACTCTAACTTTCAGTAGATGTTGCAATCCTGGGAATTTTGGGGCTTGAAGATTCACCTGCCTCAATCCACAGATAACATCTGTCTTTCACCTGTGGTTTTGTCTGTTGTCACCAGGTTGGGCCTTATGTAGAACAGAAGGACACACTGCCTGGCACTGCTGTGCCATCCCCACAACGGTTGCTATGTTTGAAACCATTGTTGAAGCCACTGTGTTCATTCATCTCCTTGAAGATCTTCTGCTTTTTTGGTTGTTGTTGACCTTATACTTCACCAAGCATGACGTGCTTCTCCAGGGGCTGGTTCCTCCTAACATGTCCAAAGAACATGAGCTCAACTGTCTAAGGATCAACCTGGCTGTACTTCTAAGACTTGCTAGTTTTCTGTCGATCCATGGTAGATTCAATGTTCCTTGACAACACCATCATTCAAAGGCACTGAGTCTTCTTTGAGAAGAGCCCTGTTGGCACAGAGAGGGAGTCTTGGGCTGCTAGGTTAGGTCAAAGCCACCAGCTTCTCTGCAGGAGAAAGACGAGGCTTTCTACTCCCATAAAGAGTTACAGTCTTGAAGACCCACAGGGGCAGGGCAACCCTGCCTAAAGGTCCCCTATGATTGGGAACCAACTATGTGGCAGTGAGATTTTTAAAAAAATTCTTCATCACTATATCTTATTCATCTAATTTTCATATAGTTATGAGGCAATTTAAATATGGCTTGATTCAGTTGTATCTTAAACTTCAAAATGCTAAGTAAACACTGAAAACTCCAATTTTTCATCTATCATGATGTGGCTTAATTCGTTCAGTTGGAGAATTTTGGTTTTCTTTATGTTGCGGTGTAATCCATACTGAAGGTTGTAGTTTTTGTCATCAGTAAGTACTTCAAGACTTCCTCACTTTCAGTAAGCAAGGTTGTGTCATCTGCATATCGCAGTTTACTAGTGAATCTTCCCCCAATCCTGACACAGCATTCTTCTTTATGGAGTCCGGCTTCCTGGATTATTTGTTCAGCATGCAGATTGAATAGGTATGCTGGACAGATACAACCTGAGGCACACCTTTCCTAAGTTAAACCATGCAGTGTGTCCTTGTTCCGTTTTAGTGACTCTTGGTCCATGTGCAGGTTTTGCATGAGCACAATTGTTTTAAAATTCCTATTAGAAATATTGTCCATAATTACATCTGACCCACACAATCTGTACCTAACCCACTTAGAAGAAAATCTCAGAAGTGACTAGATTTAGGACATACCTATACTGTTGCAATCTCATTGGCATACCAAGAAAACCCTGTTTCTAAACAGATTTACATCCATAGGTATAGAAATTAAGATCTCAAAATGTTAGTTTGAAGGGTTAAAATTTAATCCATGAATAGTAATATTCAATAGGGCTCTGACTTATTTATAATGAGTCACGGAATAGAAAGCACAATTCACAAATGGTCATTGAAATGTAAACAACACATACAGTTCTATAGAATTTCTGAACAAAATTCATAATATTTTTGTAAGTAAATGGTACATGTTTTCTCTGAGATAATAATAGGGAAACCAAAGCAAAGTAAATTGTACAAAAATCAGAAGAGATACAAAAGGAAATTAGCCTGATCTTAGGTATGCCCCATTAATGCCCTTGGAGGGAAAATGATCCCTCTTGTGACAACATTATGCAAATGAGGCCAGATATCCCCGAAAGAGACTAGAAGGGGTCCTTATTCGATCAGGATGTTAGTTGCAAAATAACTGGCCTTAACTATGTGCCTTATTTTAAAAATGCATTTAAATTATATGAACATTTATTTATTTTTCAGAGACACTACTTTAGAGATTAGACTTTGAGAATTTGTCTCCTGTGCTTTGAGCATGTTCTCAGAAGAGATCAGTCCCTGGAAAAGAACATCATGCCTGGTGAAGAAAAGGAAGACGGTCAAGGAGCTAGATTAACACAGGGCTGCAACCATGGGCCAAACATCACAATGACTGTGAGGAGGGCACCGGACTGGGGCAGTGTTTTATGCTGCTGTGCATAGGGTAACTGATTCATTGACCCCTGTCAACAGCCATAGACTAGGCAATAAGGAAAATGTAGAACTCACAAAACATCTAGGACTTCAGAAAATACTTTAACACTATTTCAAGAAGTGAGCAATAAGACAACATCACCAAAATATAAAGACTGTGTATCTATACTTGGTTAATGTTCAGAACTCTGAAATTAACAATGATGGGGATCAGTTTCACAATGGAAGGCAGTTTCAGTGGTCATGTTCAGGGGTCCCACTTTATGTCCTGTTCCATAGGACAATTTCTGAGGAGGGAAAACAAGGATAAGCAGAAATAAAAAAAGTTTATAAAAAGTATTTCAAATACAATCCTAGGGGAAAGACAAAAATGATACGATGGTCTAATTCTGTAATCACATGGGTTGCCTAAATAAGACATGTAACCTTCAGTCATATGAGGAGAGTTACTGCATCCATAGCAGCAGAGGTGAGCAGTCTGGCCTCTTCTGGGCTCTTCAAATAGTAGCTGAAGAACTATTTTCAGTGCTGAAACCATCACTGTTGAAGATGCACAGAATTGTTACCACTCTCTCAAGGAGGTTAGAAGAATGAAATTAAGGGTTTAAAAAAAAGTCTAGCTCATACAATGTTCTCTAGCTCAGAAGCATCAACGGCCCCATGGAAGTAGCACACCAGCCTGTCTGACCACGAGGTACAGAGGGACCAGTTATCAGACATCAAAGAACTGAAAATCAGATCAGTGGGTGCCCACCTTCCTGATATGATCACTAAAGACAAATGTGTGCATAAGCAAAGGTGGTAAAGAAAGATGATGGTGCCTGGTTATCAAAAGATATAGCGTCTGGGGTCTTAAAGGCTGGAAGATAAACTAGCGGCCAACTAGCTCAGAAGCAACAAAGCCCACATGGAAGAAGCATACCAGCATGTGTGATCACGAGTTGTCGAAGGGATCAGGTATCAAGCATCAAAGAACAAAAAATATCATTGTAAAGGTGGGTGAGTGCAGAGTGGAGACTCAAAGCCCATTGGTAGGCAACTGGACTCCCCCTCGCTCAAGGGTTGAGGGGAGGAGATGAGCCAATCAGGGTGCAGGGCAGCAACGATGAAACATACAACTTTCCTCTAGTTCTTAAATGCTTCCTCCCCCCCACTATAGACCAGAGGATGTACATTGGTACCGATAGCAACTGGAAACACAGGGAATCCAGGACAGATGACTCCTTCAGGACCAGTGGTGAGAGGGGCGAGGCCTGGAGGGTG
>NW_022107431.1:56912241-56932544 GCF_000313985.2 Echinops telfairi | reverse complement strand
ATGTGCTTGACACAATGGATGTATGTATGTATTGTGATAAGAATTGTACGAGCCCCCAATAAAATAATTTAAATAAAGAAAAAATATTAGAAATAAAAAAAAATCAGTGATGATGATAATGATGATGATGAAGAAGTTTTTCCCATCAAATTGAAGATTGTCTCCATCCTTCAAACACCACTGATAATACTTTAGGTATGTTAAAAATAACTAATGATTGTTGTGAAATAAAAAATATGGAAACTACAAGTCTGTTCGGATGTTTCCTATGTAAGAAATCTGTCAAACATTTGTCATGGGGTAAAGTGAATACATTCCCGTGATAGATTTATTAATATTCTTTTGGGTTAAAGAGACTGAAATGAATTACAGGGAGTTATTTTACATTCTGAGGATAGCGAATAAGATACTACTTTTATTCTCTGCTTTGTACACATCTAGGAGACTCTGGAGCCACCTAGGATCCCTAGAATTTAGCCCATCCGACAACACTAAATATATTAGCACCCCACTCCCTACCCCGGCATATCTGAAATTGAGCAGCTGTCACTTTTTAGGCTGGTAGCTGACATCTAGTTATAGCACGTGTTCATAGAACAGAGTTGTGAAAAATAGCTGGAAATCATAAGTCATTACGTAAACTACCAGCTTGATTAAAGCGTCCTTGCTGCCTCTTTGGTTGTTTTCCCCTGGTGATCTCGGATGCCCCCACTGCTTGAAAGCAGATGCCTTCCTCTCATAGCCCAGAATTTTTAGTTTCTGCTGATTGGTTACGGCGTAGGGTATAGAGCAAGTTTGCGGAGCCCTGGTGACATAGTCAATACAGGTTGGGTTTGATCTGCACAGTCAACAGTTCAAAACCACCAGTTACAGTCTTGGAAACTCATAGGGGCAGCTCTACCCTGTGCTATTTGGTCACCATGAGTTGACATTACCTCAATAATAGTTGAGTTTGGTTTTTTGATGTTTAAGACAAATTTAATGTTATTCAACTTCAGAAGAATGTCATAAAACATGTTTCTTTTAGGGAAGATAATAAGCGCCTGAAGAGACATTAGATAATAAACTTATAAGTACCCTCATTTGTTTATCGATTAGAGTACTATAAAAAATACACCAATAAGAATGTTGCTTTCATCGAACTAAGATATGTAATAAGAGAGAACTTTCAGGATATTAGAGAGAAATGTTGTCATGGTTGCTACTTTGAAATATAAACAGTAATTTTACAGAAAATGATCCCTTTACCATGTCATCTATGTAAATCTTAAAGAAAGTGGTCCCTTGACCATGGCCTCTGCGAGACACGTTGTGCTGCATGCTTCTGAACAAAGAGCTGCTGCAGTATGTGGTGGGAGGGAGATGGTGACAGGAACAGAAAGAGAGCCCCCAAGAGAAAGACTAAGATGTGGATGAAAGAAATACGCGTTTGTAGACTATTTCTTCCCCCAACGTACTTTTAAAAGGCACAAAACTATATCTAAGTATCACTTACAAACTCACCGATGGTATCAGTGTATACTTGCATGACTCGGCTGCATTGAATCACCTGGAAGCCAGAGCTTGGCTGTGATTGGTATCCTTCACTGACTTTTTCTTCCTCTCTATTTTATTTTCAACAAAGATCTGAGATTATATTCTCTCTAGTTAGTTCCTGGCCAAAATTTCAGATGGAAAGAAACTACCTTGAGTACTTCAGAACTAGAGGATTTCATGACTCGTGGATGGCACAATCAGCGCCATTTAGAGATAAATAAACCGGGACAAGTCTGCACGTGCTACTTTAACATTTTTCGAAGCTGCAGCCTCAAAGCAAGTACATAGCTGGAAGCTAGGGAAAGGAAGACTAGCAATTCATGTTAACAGAGCTCCCTATAGCTATGCTTTTTCACACATTAACATTTTACAACTATTGTCCCGTATTATTTCCCAGAACCCGAGGATGAGTTTCTATTACGATTTATATATCTACAGTTTATAATAGAGAAAACCAAAGTTCCAAGAGATTAAGTGATGGTTTAAGATTGAGAGATAGTATGGAGAAGACTTGAACCAGTGCCTACAAACCTGAAATACGCTTCTTTTAATCCTACAAACTATCGATAACGTACACAACAGCGAAAGGCAATAGCATTCTCAAAATAGGAAGAAATTCCCAAAGTCAGAGTGAATCCATATTTGGTTAAAAAAATCCTAAAACTAAGTTCATCCATTTACTAAGCTGTAAATTTGGATCCAGAAGATTAAATTGAGTTTTGGATGAACCGATCTTGGAAATCAGCAAGAAACACACTGGCTCAGCTACCAGGCAATCCACAGAGGAGCTGAACGCCGCTCAAGGGAAACCTGGAGTGTGTAAGCAAAGCAGAGTGCTCCTCCCAGTCATTTAATTAGCCTTCCAGTTCTCTTTCAGCGTATCCGACTCATCACGATTTTATAGTCCTCCTCTGAATTGTTTCTATATGCTTCTACATACCAGAGCGGGCTTCTTAAATTAGAAATATATTTGTGAGCCTCTAATTACCTTCAGCTTACTACTCGTGAGCGAGGAAAATCTCATACTACGCTGGAGAGTTATATAGCTTGTGTGGTTCCTTTTCTGTCGCTGTTGTTAGGTGCCATCGAGTTCAATCCGACTCATAGACTATGAACAACAGGACAAACAACACTGGGTCCTGTGCCACCCTCACAAGTGTGAGGTTTAAGCCTGCTGTTCTCTGAGCGCCCCAAAAGCCAACCAATGGCTCTTCATTGCTCTAAGTAAAGAATTAATAGTAAAGCTTTCAAGGATATTCATGATCTTTTCAACCATATGAAATCTCTGTCAGATCCCCAAATAGACATGCCAATCTGTTGGGCACCTTCACACCTTTGAATGTGGCATGTCTCTATCCAACCACAGTGCATAAATAGTCTGTGAAAGTCATGAGCCACTTCAAGACTATTTCTCAATAAAGTATTTTGTAAATATCAGAAAGCACAAAGATGTGCTCGTTATTCGTGTTCTAATAGCACCATGCTATATTCCTATATTTTATTGTAATTAATTTTTGCATATTAACTCTTTTACTGAGTTATGCGCATTCTGAAGACAGGGATTGTAACTCTTTAAAAAATGAAAGTACAATGTAAAAGTCATGAAGCCTGCATACATTTAAGTATAATTTGGTGAATTTTAACAAATGTATTTATACAATCCGGTCTGAAAGAATATTTTTATTATCCAAAAGTTCCCCCTTGATTCTTTCTAATCTCCTGTCCCTGTGTCCCCTCTACCAAACAACTATTGCTCTGATTTCTATAGCAATAGAATAATTTTGTCTGGTTTTGAACTTCATGTAAATATAATCATCATTTGCGTCTGGCTTGTTTCATTTAAGTTTTTTAGATTAATGCAAGATATTACATGGATCGGTAATTCATTCTGTTGTATTTTTGATTGGGATTCCATTGTATGAGTATACATGTGTCACGCTACATTGTTACAAAGCAAACCACCCCAAAATATAGTGGCTTAAATTATAACTATCTATTGTGCTCATTGGTGGGCTGGCAATTTGAGCTGAGTTCAATTAGGCATATATATATGATAGATAGATATAGATATATGATTTATTTATTTTTTGCCAGGCTTGCAGTTGTGACTGACTGCTAGTCATCTAGGCACCACTCCGTTTTTGGGCTGGGTGATAGTTGGAGCAATGAGGACAAAAGGACCACTTATTTCTAATCGTCCATCAAGATGATTTGGATTTGGTCACATGGGTAAGGCAGGTTCCAAGAGAACTGATTGTCGACAAGTATTAATTCACATGTTTGCATCCTGGTGTGACCTCCACAATGACAACATGAATTTTGAGCCATTACTGTGGAAATCTGTCACAGAACCACAAATTATTCATCCATTCACCTGTTTATGCATATTAGGTGACTTCCAGATTTGGACTGTTGAGAATAAAACTGCTCTCAGAATGTTTATATGGAACCTTGGTGGAATAGTGATTATGTGTTGGCTTGCTAACCATGAGGTTAACAGTTCAAAACCACGAGGTGCTCCGTGGGAGAAAGATGAGGTTTTCTACTCCCATACAGGATCTTGGAGACCCACAAGGGCAGAGCTACCCTGTTCTATCGGGTCACTATGAGTTGGCATCAACTAGGTGGAAGTGAGCTTGAATTTTAAGTAATGTTTATAGGTCATTTTTGAGCAAATATTTTAATTTCTCCCGGAGAAATCCCTACTAGTGGAACTACTGAGGCATGAGGTCGGAGCCTGGCAGGTGGAAGTGATTTGGGCCCCATGGAATAATTACCAGCAAAAATGATTAGTTAATTGTTCAAGTATAAAGATTAATATTATCCCGCTTTAGCTTCTATTATGTTTACATAAAAGAATCACCCTGCCTAACACCTCATTATACTTTAAACCTCAGTGACATTTTGCTGTAAACAGTATCTTCTCTTAGCAGCACTTTGGGGAACTGAGAAAGCCAAGGTGGCATTGTGTGAGATATAGAGAGGCAACTGAGAATTGAGTTGGAAAATGGAGACAAGAGAGGCATCCATGACACCCCCCAGATACTTCCGCGTACACGATGTATGATGTATGATGAAACAAGAGTTTGAGATACTTTTTAACTCAAAGTATAAGAAGATGCCTCAAGACGGGAGGCTTAAGCTAGAAAGGATAAGAATATCATGTCTAACACGTGGTAGGCTCTCATGGTCTATTTTCTTTTCCATTTGGTTTTGCTCTTTGATCCTGGGCCAATGTATGTCAATAACTGTGCTTTGGAATATCATGATAAAACAAGGACAGGAAGACGAGTCACATCTAATGTACAGGTCCAATGTGGCAATTCATGGGATCCCAGCTTGGGAAGCACTGCGAACCTGTGTTAGAACCCTTCTTACCTGTAAATGCTGGTCAGACTTGGAGTCGATTTGACCATCCACACAAGAAGGAAAGTGCTACTTTTAGTTTTTATCTTTTCCTCCAGCATATATTGATTGACCCAACTAGTTTATAATTTTCTTGTAATGGTGTGGAAGTTGTGTAGTGTCAGGGAATTTGATAATTTTATAGAAAGAAACACTTTCTAAAACAGAAGTTTGGGTTTAGAGAATTATTTCCTCTAACCAAACTGTTAAAAGTCCCTTGAGAATATATACCTATTATTAGTGAGTGTTAGCTATATTTCTGAGCTGTGATTTCTCCTGTATTTATGTTAAGATGAATTCTATCACAACAATCAGTTTTAATGTTCCCCTCTAATTACTATTTCATTAAAGTTTTCTTATTTTTCACTTGTCAGAAATGAACAAGGAGAAGACATCATTGACGAAACAAGAAGAAAGGAGAAAAAAGAGAAATAAAAGGATTTAAGTTTGTAAAGATATGAAAGCGACTACTGAGAATGACCTCATGCATGGATTTAAAAAGTCATTATTTTAAAATTATTCTCAGGAGGCTATATGGACGATGCCTTTCTTCCATTAATTTAGCATATTAGTTTTCCCCCTAATTCCAGGAAAATATGTTTTTTTCTTAATGATGTTTCCTAATACATTTGGAAAGATGTAAAGGAGCACGCTCTTCATAACCATAGCATCAGAAGTCTGAGGGAGAAAAGGCTGTCTGCATTTTCTCTTGCTTTTAGAGATGCCAGCTTTATCAGTTGTTCTCCCCGCTTTAACGTCTTCAAAATGGTTAGAACCTCGTTTCTGAGTGTAATGAATGCCACTACCTCTCTCTCTCTGTCTCTCTCTTGGGTCCAGGCTTTACTAGCACAAGGAAGACTCTGTAAGAGATGACATTTTTCCTGATTTTCATCATCTTTTATGAAGGTTGACTGAGTTCTTCTGAAATTAGCCCCAGTCTGCTCCTGTAGATTAATTTTTCTAAAATTACATGTTTTTTTTTGTTTAAATTACATAGTTTTTTTTAAAGTCATTTTATTGGGGGCTCATACAACTCATCACAATCCATACATACATCAATTGTATAAAGCACATTTGTACATTTGTACATTTGTTACCCTCATTGTTCTTTTTTTTAATTATTTTATTGAGGGCTCATATAATTCTTATCACAGTCCATACATACATCCATTGAGTCAAGCGCATATGTACAACTGTTGCCCTCATCAATCTCATAACATTTGCCCTCTACTTTAGTTCTCAATATCGTTTGCTCATTTCCTCCTCCCTCCCCCCTCCCCCTTCCTCCTGAACCCTTCATAAATCATAAATTATAGTTTTGTCATAAGTTACACTGCCCGACATCTCCCTCCGCCCTCTTCTCTGCTGTCGATTCCCCAGGGATGAGGCTATACTTAGATTCTTGTAATTGGTTCCCCCCTTCTACCCCACATTCCCTTCACCCTCGTGCCTCGCCCCTCTCACCGCTGGTCCTGAAGAAGTCATCTATCTTGGATTCCCTGTGTTTCAAGTTGCTGTCTGTACCAATGTACATCCTCTGGTCTAGCCAGATTTGCAAGGCAGAATTGGGATCATGATATTGGGAGGGGAGGAAGCATTAAAGAACTAGAGGAAAGTTATATGTTTCATCGTTGCTACCCTGCACCCTGATTAGCTCATCTCCTCCCCAAAACCCCTCAGCAGGGGGGTGTTCTGTTGCCAACTAATGGACTCTGAGTCTCCACTCTGCTCTCACCCACCTTTACAATGACATGATTTCTTGTTCCTGGATGCCTGACACCCGATCGCTTTGACAGCTCGTGGTCAGACAGGCTGGTGTGCTTCTTCCATGTGGGCTTTGTTGCTTCTGAGCTAGTTGGCCGCTTGTTTATCTTCCAGCCTTTAAGACCCCAGACGCTATATCTTTTGATAGCCAGGCACTGTTAGCTCTCTTCACCACATTTGCTTATACACACGTTTGTCTTTAGTGATTGTGTCAGTAGAGCGGACACCCACTGATATGATTTTAAGTTCTTTGATGTCTGATAACTGATTCTTCTACACCTCGTGGTCAGTCAAGCTGGTGTGCTTCTTCCATATGGGCTTTGATGCTTCTCAGCTAGATGGCCGCTTGTATGCCTTCAAGCCTTTAAGACCCTGGACGCTATATCTTATGGTAGCTGGGGCCCATCAGCTTTCTTCACCACCTTTGCTTATGTTCACATTTTTCTTCAGTAATTGATTCGGGAAGGTGTGCATCCTGGAATGCCAATTTAAAAGAAAATGTGTTCTTGCAATGAGTAAGTGCTTGAGTGGAGACCCAATGTCCATCTGCTGCCTTAATACTAAACCTATAAATACATGCACGTAGATCTGTTTCCTCACACTCATATAAATATATTTACATATGCACATTCCAGTCTTAAAACCTCTATATATACCCTTTGTCCCCTAGTTCTTTCCTCTTTTTCCCTTTACTTTCCTCTTGTCCCACTATCATGGTCAGCCTTCATTTGGGTTTCAGTGATTTCTCTCGGTTACAATTAAGTTACATAGTTTTAAGGAATATTTTTCTATACTTAACTTCTGCTTTCCATTCCAGAAGTCTGTAGCTAAAATTTATTTGTATATAAATGATTTTTTTATAAATCTCTTTCCACAGATAACTCTGATTCCCAAGCCCTTGTGACTTCACAATTCCTGATCATATGATATATACATTACATCATTTTTATCACTCTGCCACCTCTCTGGTGAACATGTTCAGTCTGAGAACATCAGTGAATAATAATGATTAAATCTCACACTGTGTTAAGGATGGTTCAAATATCAATTATTTTACTCCCCATGGTCACTGTATGACAGAGATATAATCGTAATGACTTCTTACAAATGCAGAGATTACAACACATAATAGTTAAACAAACTGCTCACGGTCAAACAGTGGAGCTGGGATTTGAACTCAGGCTGACTCCCTAGTCCCTGCTCTTATCCACTGCATCATATTGCCCACAAAGCCCAAGACCCAATGGCTGTATTCTATCTGGCACTAGTTTTCAGTCCACACACCTTGTGGACTAAAATGTCCCCTTTGAAATACGGCTGATTTGGAAGGTGACACACATTAATAACAAAAGCATACCTTTCTATCTGAGCTTGATCATTATTTCTTTCTTAAAATTCTGAACATAAAACAGAGAATTCAAAGCTTTGGGTGATTAAAACACTGGATTATATGTTCTACATATAATATTTTATATGGCAGAGGTAAACATTTCAGGGTTACCCTATTTTATTAGTGATGGCTATGGAAACACCTAGGCAACTAACTTTAATACCATATCTACAGCCAAGGTAAAATAATCAACAAAAATAAAGAAAGAAACATATCCAGCTGTACAGTAAAGAAACTTTTAACTTCCCTAAAGGTAAGGTAATTAAGAGAAAAAAAATATTTGTCACAAAAATACATAAATAATTATTAATCAAAAATGACTACTATAACTTGAAGTTTGGGGCTCTACCTGTTTTTACAGAAAATTTAAAAATCAGAAACCAGAGTTTTACATATAAAAATATGATATATTCAAAAAATGTCATGAAAATTAGGATGTATACTAACATATGCCAACCTATGTGAATGTGGAAGTGTAAAAAATTACAAGGTTAGATGAGAAATGAAATACATCTCCTTACCGGCAGAAGCTTATGATCTTGGCCAGGCAAGAGGTATGTATATACATTCTCACATACTCATTTACACACACACACACACACACACACAATGCACTCTGCTTGGAATCAGGTGGAATAGATAACAGGAATTATGGTGTGTTTTTCAATGTCTTTTTGGGTTGTCATTATTTTTCCCACTGTAAGGAAGAGAGAGAGGGCTTGGTTGTTTAAAGGAAGATGAAGATGATAAGCAAAACAATGTACTTCTTATTCTCGGTTTCTTTACCCCACAATTTAATATATCTATTTATTTCAGACTCAACAATGTCCATCTCAAATAAGGAGTCTTCCCCTTGTAGACAGTATCGTGAACAGGTGGGTGCTGGGGTAACCAGAGCAAATCCAATACCCTACTGGTAAGTGACAAAAGGATGTTTAGAAATACCCATGGAGACTTAATGAGTAAACAAGCTAAATCAGATTTAATCACTTCTCACATGATGGATCTAGTGTGAACCGATCCTTGCACATTGTGTTCGGGCACAGATTCACGTAAAGCCCACTGCACAGGATTTGGATTCTGCCAGGGGGCTCGCCCAGTCAACAGAGCCGAGTATGGAAGCTGACCCGGGCAGCTGGGCACCGTCAAGTTTCACTTCTGTCTTCTTGGCACAGACTCTTGAAATACTGTTGGCACTCCAGTAACTCGCCCTCTATAAGTGAACTGAAGTGTTCAAGATAGTGAAGGGGGAAAAACCTGTATTTCAATTAAGCCAGTGTCAAGTGGGTCCTGAAGCGCCCGGTGCAATAACCTTGACTGAGACAGTTTGGTTCCCAGCAGTGTTATCACAGTGAAGACGGCACAGTCACTGCTGAAACGGGATGAGCGATTGAAGTTACAGGCATTTTCCCATTTCAGAGATAATGTCTTCTCTGTGTTCATATAGAATGACAATACATTTTACCATGACAACTCGAAAAGTCTCACCTGTATGCAACTAGACTCAATGAGCTTTTGGAAAAAATGGAATGGGTTTAAACACCCAGAAAGAATACAGTGTATTTTGGGGGTAGTCAAAATTTCCTATGTCGTTTACATCTTAAATATAACGCTTGGCCATGTCTTCAATGTATGATGTAGGTTTTGAGCTGCCCTGTAACAATCTAGGTAAAACCTTTAATCCAAAGAGTGATAATAGAACTTCCTTTCAGGCAATTAAAGTCTGGCTGGATCACAAGAATGCTGAAGAAGAGGGCTGACCCCTTCAGCCGGGTAGAATGTAATTCTTAGTTATGTACATTTCTGTCGCGACATCTGCCTTTGCTTCCACTGGCCAATCCATTAAATGCTCAATATGCTAAAAGCCTGTAGTTAGAAGAGATGGATCATTTTCCTTAAAGGATACGCTGGGATTTTTTTTTTTTATCAAATACTGACTGAGCCCCTTCCTCATGGTATATCCAGATGCAGTGGCAAGACAAAGGACTGAGGGGTCAGGAAAAAAATTTTATTTTGTTCCCTCTAGAATCGAAATGTTTACTATTAAAATAATCCAGCAAACGTTATATTGTCTTCAATATTTGTAAGAGTGCCATACCAGCATTCCCTGGTAAGTAGACACAGTGCCCTGGGAATCTGTCTTGGAGGAAGTAGTCAGAATGTTTCTAATAAATGAGGATGGTGAGAATTCTCTCACATATTTTGGACACATTATCAGGAGAGTGTCTGGAAAAGGACCTCATGCTTGGGAGAGGGTCAGAGAAAAAGAGGAAGACCATCTAGGAGATGGACCGATGCAGTGACGGCAACAATGAACTCAAACACAGCCACACTAGTGAGGGCGGCATAGGATTGGACAGTGGTTCCTTTGTACTCAGGGTCACTGTAAGTCTAAGGACGCTTCGGTGGCAACAACAACAACATCACCACCACCACCACCAGTTATCTCAATTCAGATGTTTTAATAGACATCTCAAATTAAAAATATTCCCCCAGAATTCTTAGCTCCAGCTCTGGTGGTTTTATTTTCATGCAACTTGCACATCTGTGTGAAAGTGGAGGTGGAGTTCAACCTATCAATTATGCCACAGTCTGATGAAGTCTCCTTCTTGCCTTTCGCCTTCCTCCTGGGTGGGACTCTGTGTCTGCCTCCAGGGGCAGACCTACGTGAGCACTCATCGGGAGAATTGCTGGTGCTGAACCATTTTCCACTGACTGAAGCCACTGGACCCCGCACTCACTGTTCTGTGATTTTTCTGCATCCCACTTTGCTTTCCTGATTCATTGTCCTGTGGCTGTGTGAGTCTGAAGAGAGCTCTCTCTAGAATTGGATCTGTGGACTTAAGTTGGGCTGGGCTGGAATGCTTTGTTGATATAAAATTACTTCTTGTTGTAAAGTTCTTCCTTATACGTATGCATATCACTCTTTCTGTTTCTCTAGATCCCCCAGCCTAACACACTACCCATAGCCTTTCCACTTCAGATAATGAAAATGTCATCTTCCAGTTGTTGAAACTCAAATCCGTGCACACAATATTGACTCTATTTTTTCTTACATTGTAGAATCAATCTGTAAGGAGACCACAGTTATCAGACTGTATCCAGAATTTGACCCCTTTCAATCTTCACTGCTTTCTTCTAGGTCCAGATTGCCACTGTGCTCACCTGCTTATTTCAATAACCTCCTTAACCTGTGGCCTGATTTCTAACCACTGCTTCTTCTTGCTCCTCACCATTAGAGTTCAGATGAAAAACCACTGCCAGCATATATTTTTAAAAGTTTGTTCATACCACTACATTATTCAAAAGCTTCAATGGCTCTCCAGTTTAAACAGACTATAGGTCAAAGGCCTTGTAGTGGCCTGCAAGACCCTAAATAGCCTGTCCCCATTTCCTCTCTGAGGTGATCCCTTCCTCTTATTACTCTGACACTTGTCCCAGCTACCATGCACTTCCTTGACATTTTTTTGAACATACCAGGCCCATATCAATATGTTTGGTGTGTGTTTTTTTCTTTTAAATAATCTTATTGGGGGCTTGTAAAACTCTTATCACAATCCATCCATCCATCCATCCATCCATCCATCCATCCATCCATTGTGTGTCAAGCACATTGTTCTGTGTTTTTGTATTGTTAGATGACTTCAAATTACTTCTAACTCATCACCACCCCATTTAAGACAGAATGAAATACTGCCCAGTTTTTGCCATCCTCACAATTGTTCTGTCAGTCCACTGTCCTCTACTTTCTCAAGCTCAGTGACTTCTCCAGAGACCAGACCTGTGATAATTTAGTTTATTGTGGCAACCTGGCCAATAGGAACATGTGGGATTAATCATGTCGCAGTTTGATTGGAGGGCAAAGTGATAAATGGCTTTGCAAGACCCACCCTTGTCTCTCTTGCTGTCTGGTGATGGGACCAGGGTGCTGCTACTTTGGCTAGTTCTCTGCCTCAACCTGTGTGCTATACTACCTGTGGACCAAGCCAACTCATGAATCATGTCGCTAGAGCTTGAGACTCCTTTGAGACCTGCTTGGCCATTCTGCTGGTGCTTACATCACCCAAGCTTGAGGTTGGAGAATCTTGTTGCCTTGCATTGCTTGAGTTTGATATCCCATCCAGGTTTGCTTTTCTGAGCTCCAGAGTTACTGACTGTTGCTGACCCACCCTGGTGTTTGCAGCCTGTGGGCAGACTCTGCCTGCCTTGCCTGAGGGAAGACTCCACTGCCAGCTTCCTTGACCTAGGACCCAGAAGCACATAAATTGAAGGATTTCCAGTATATTAACTGTTCTATGAAAGTGAGTTAAACTGAAAGCCCTCTGTACTGCTGTGTGGATTAATTAGCTATTATATTCCACATATATATATGGAATATATATATATATATATATGGAATATATACACAAGTGTCCTGGTTTTGTTACTCTAGAGAACCCTACGTGTCCCTTTTGACAACATGTTCCAATTTATGAGAGACAAAGCCTCACTATCCTCCCTTCTAAGAAGCATTCTGGAAGTTCTTCTCACACAAATTTGTTCATTCTGTGGGAAGTCCAAGACACATTTTATACTTTTCCTACACCATAATTCGAAGGATTAATTCTTTGGTCTTTTTTTCTATTACACTCAATTTTCTCTACCTTTTTAGCTACTGAGTTCAATACTTCATTACAATGACCACACAGAACTCACAATCAATATTCGTGATTCAAGGATATATTGAGGAAGTGAACAGTTACAATGTAGGTGAGAAATGCGTAGGATAGCATTGTTCAGTCCATACTTGTTACAAAGTTATATCAGGACTGCTAATAAATGCCCACAGGGCACACAACTCCACTGTAAATGTCAACCCAAAGCTACTCAGCTACAGCTCCCTGCTTCCGCAGCATTATGTGGCCAGAGACACCTCATTCCAGCAAGCCTACAATCCAGTGCCGCTCAGCTCCAAGCACTACACCTCCAATGAAGTGTGCAGAGGTGCCTAATTCCACAAGCCAGCCCCTTTCTTGCCCCAAATCACTCAGTTTTACTTATTTTGTGGGTAATCAGTTCCCTGTTTGGTCTCATGCTCTGGTTCCTGGTTCTGTTGCTGCTGCTACACCTTTGCTTCTCCTCTGATGTCACAGCTGCCTTCTGGATGAGGACGTTCATTGCACAGGGATCTCGGGGTCCAGAGGACATGCTCTAGACCTAGCTCTTGCTGGTAGTAAAATCCCTGGCTGGTTTCTGAGAGGGCTCATTTTATCCCCAGCAGGATGGCAATCACAATGGACCCTGTGATTAAACACTCTCAACTGAATCCTATCAGTCTCTCCCCCATCTACTCTTACCAGACTCGGTAGGTAAAGGTTGTTTGTTGGGAATGACTAACATTACGGCGAAAAGAGCCATGTGAGCTTTGTTTCTGCCCTGCAACCTTCCTAAGCATTGTCCAGCTTTCACATGCATATGAGGTGATCAAAAGGCATGGGCGTGGGTAAGGTGCACCTACGTCATCTATGTGGTCTTTTGGGGGGGCTATTTTTCATGATGTTGCTTATTGGCTGAATGTGAGGATTTCTGTTTGAGCAGTAATTCATACTGAATTTGTCTTTGCTTTTCACCAGTAATTGCTTCATGTCCTCTTCACTTTCAGTAAGCAAGGCTGTGTCATTTGCATATCACAAGTTGTTAATGAGTCTTCCTCAAATCTTCAGGCTACATTCTCCCTCATACGGTCCAGCTTCTAGGATAAGTTGCTCAGCAGACAGATTGAATAAGTATGGCGAGGTGATACAGTCCTGACGCAGCTTTCCTGAGTTTTAACCATGTGGCCTACTCATTTTTCTCTCCCAATGACTGCCCCTTAACTTTCAAAAAGTTTAGAAAAATGGAATTAAGAGATAATGGATTATTTTATGAACTTTTTGAAGTCCTCTCAAATGAACAGATTCCAGATGAATACAATCAAGTGTTCTGGATTTCCATTCTTTTCATTGCTTTGCTTAATTTTCTATGATCCATACAGTAAAATGTCTTTGCATAATCAATAAAATATCAGCAAACATCTCCCTGGTAGTTTCTTTCAACAAAGATCCATATGACATAAGCAATGCTAAATGTCATGCCCACTTCACTTGTGAATTCAACTTGAATTTCCACTTCACTTCTGAATTCAACTTGAATTTTTGGAAGCCCCCTGTCCTGAAATTGTTTGTTTTTTTTTTAACTATCTACACAAAATATTACTTTTGTATGATATCAATGATGTTGTTTGATAATTTCTACATTCTGTTGGATGACATTTCTTTGAAACAAGCACACATTTATCGCTCTCCCTGTATGTTGAGTAGAGAGCTGTCCAAATTTATTGATGTAGGTGAGAGGGAGCTTCCAGGGTTGTGTCTGTTTGTTGAAACATCTCAGTTAAGATCAGGAAAGTACTGGGCTTTATCGGTATAACTTTTCAAATATTTGTTCATATGTATATTTGTTCACATATCTTCTCAGTTCAGTTTCATTTGATTACCCTATTTTAAACAGCAACTGCTTTGACACTCAAAATATCTCTAGCTCTGTTCTATTATTTTTCATAGTAATCTGATGCATGAACAAGTATTTTTAATTTGATTGCTATAGCTAGTTTGGCATTGGAGATCTTTTTGTCTTGCTTTGTTCTGTCACGATAATGTGAATAGAAATTGCTAAATTGCTCCCTCTTGGGCAAATAGAGTATAAGTTATCATTTGGTCTGGTTAGCCTCCTTAGAGAGGATTCTCTGAAATGGTTCCCATGTTCAATTTTAACGTCCTTCTGATCCATCCAGAAGTTGGAGACCCTGCTTCCGAGTGTGGGTCACAAGTGACCTCTCCACTCTGTTTTGAACGCTGTACTCTCCTGCGTCTAGTCTTCACCATTTACTTCCATTAACATCTCTTCCCATAAAATGTCCTCTTCTGTTATTCTCATTCCATTAGGCGGCAACATAAGCAAAGTGCTTCCTAATTCTCTCTCTCCCTCTCCCATCTGTAAAGAGGATTTCTGAAGATTTTTCTCCATTTGTTCTTCACATGCCTTTCTTCCAGAGAACCTGGATTTCCACCTCTCTGCTCTATATTACAGCTATTCTCCCTAAGCTATTATCTAGTGTCCTTAAGAGTGCTTGTCTATGGATAGTGTTCTAACCTTATTTTACTTAAAATGTTTCTTTAGCAATGCAATAAAAAACAAAACAAAGCAAAAACAAAATGTAACTCACATTCTTTTGGCTCTATTGGAATTATGTTTACCTGTTTATTAATTTAAGTTTTCATTCTGTGTTTTTTTAAACAGAATATTAAATAATTGTTATCCCACGGTTGTCTCCTGGTCCCTCTTTACTTCTTCACATACTTCCTATATTCCTTCGCACAATTCAAATGACGATATATGTATGCATTGACTCCCAGATTCATGCCGGTGGTCTAGACCTCTTATTAGCACTCTACACTCTAGTGCACACACTGGGCAGTATCCTTTGAGTAAATGAGAGAGTATCTCAAACTCATTCTATGTAGCATGAAATCCCCTTTGCCCTGGTTGTTTGTACCCACTCTCAGTGAATAGCACTCAGACATACATTTGCCATCCAGAACTATATGAGTTCTTCAAAAAGTTCATGGAATAATTCTATTATCTTTTAATTCCATTTCCCATAAACTTTTGAAGTCTCCTTATATATTGCAATGAAAACCTACTGCCCTCCAATCAATTCCAACTCCTAACAACTGTGGTAGTTACATAATCAGGTGTCAACTTGAGAGGGGGTAGAGTCTAGCCTGTCAATCAGGTCGCAGCTTGATGACCTCATTTGGAGGTGCCATAGAGACAAATAGCTGACGGGACACCAGATACAGACAGACTGTCTGCTTGGTATTCCTGATGCCAAAACATATGGAGCTATGCTAGAACCCTGGAGCTGGAGAAGCCACATGGAGACCCATGCCAGTGCTGAGATGCTTACACTGCCATTGGATCCACAAGAATTTCCACCCACTGGGCTGTGATCGTCCTGCATTAGGTATCATTGCATGCGGTTCATGAGTCTGAAGAGGAATTTATAGATTAGTATCAAACATAATGGCTAATATCAGACTTATGGACTTTATTTGGACTGGGCTGGGATGTTTTCTCAATATTTAATTGCTCTTGTATAAAGTTTCTGTGAATTTGTTTCTCTAGTCAACCCAGACTAACACAACAATCCATTAGGACAGAGTAGGATTTCTAAAGCTGTACATCTTTATGGAAGCAGACTGCCACATCTTTTTTCTGAAGAACAGCTGGTATATTGGAACCACCTTTTATACAGTGGCAGATTTCTTGAATCACTGAGCCCCCAGCTATGCATGGGGAAATAGGATGTGATATACATTATATATAATAATTATACACTCACTTAACTAACACTCACTGCCATCGAGTCCGTTCTGACTCATAGTAACCCTACAGGACAGTGTTGACTATATACAAAGGGGCTTTGTGGGAAAATTCCATTACCTTTTAATTCCAATTGGCTCTGGATAGTTTAAAGCCCACTAGTTAGGTACTGTGTTGACCAAAATTCCAGGGGTGATCATTGGCAACACATCCACCCTTGCTTCCAACTCTCCAAATCCTGTGTTTTTACTTACTAAAAAAATCTATAAAATCAACTTTCTCTTGACTAAGTCCATTTCATTGCTTTAGTTCTTAGCCCGCATCGCATCATTACCTGCAGTTTACTACTCCGATAGGCTGCCAGTTCATTTGACACAGTGCTGCCAGAGTGATCTTTCTGAGAATGCAGTTTTTTCATGGCATTCCTCTTTGAAAAACCTTCCCAGGCCTTCAGGATAACATTTGAACTCTTTAACCTGGCGTTTTGGCATTTCAAGATTTGCTTCCTGTCTGTCTCACCAATTTTATTTCCATGGCATACTACCTCCTGTCCCCATGGAGCTCCTTGCCCTTTTTCATCAATGCCACCCATCCTAGGATGCCTCTAATGGCTAACTGTTTGCCCCCGGGTTCCTTTGGTGCGAAGGGAACCATTTCATTCACCTGGAGAACTCTCCCCAGGTCTCCCGAACTCAGCCCCGATGTCAATATCACCTTTCAGCCATTGGTGAGCATGCTTACTCTGTGAGATTACCCTTTCAGTAGACAGTTCATTAATTTCAAAATTAACTCACACTCAATTGAAAAAAGGGAATGCCTCATAATCTTGCAACTTATCTTATTCAATCTCTGGTTCTTTTCAGGAGGCTTAATTTTTTCTATTAAAGACCCATCCTATTTAAACACATCCATGTTCAAAAATAAGTAAGCAAGTAAATAAAACACACATGTTCATTCAATTATCAAATTATTTCTTTGGGATATGTTATTCAAAATGGAGTGAATGGATCATGAAAACTATAGTAAATTGACACAATGGATGGATGTATGGATTGTGATAAGAGTTGTATGAGCCCCCAATAAATTTATTTTAAAAAAATTGATACTATTCTTCAACATTTCCTTCTTCTGCTACTACTAGTTTCAAACTTTGTTTTTAACATAGATAGACATAGATAACACATAGCCACAATGCTTTTGGAACCACTTCACAGAGACGGATTATCCCAAGTAGCTGTACACTATGATGAATAAAACTGTCTCAGAAGCAACACATGAGAACGCTGGTTGGGGACAGGGAGGTTGGAGTGTCAGGATGCGCATGGAGTCTGGACCTTTAAGCGAGGATTAGTAGGTTCTGTGAAGTTTTAAAAACAGAAACTGGGCATTACCAGTAGCTCTTGATTGATCAGGAACCCTGGTGGTGGGGTGGTGACCTGTCGGGCTATGATTCACAGGGTCTGCAGTTCGAAACCCCTAGCATGTCCACAGGAGAGAGGCTGGGCTTGCTCCTTCCCTAAAGGGTGACAGTCTCAGAAAGCCACTGGGAGTTGCTATGAGTCAACATTCCCTCGAGGGCAGTGAGGTTTATTATTATTATCATTATTGATTGATCAGAAGGGAGCTCTTCCGTATTTTTCTTTGCTTATTTATCTTCTACAATGTTATGTAACTCTTGATGGCAAAGACAACTACAGACACTTTTCTTTTTCTTGGGTCAGTTTTTTTTTTAACTTGGAATCATGTAACTTGAAATGATTTAATTATTATTTAGGTTTTCATATTATAAGATTTATCAAACTCCCCACCTGCTACTCCATTTTGAATTCCTCCACTTAGCAAGTTATTTCTTATCCTTGTCCTACGCCTTTCTCTTTAATCTTAGTTTTAGTCATTGTGCACATTTTGCATTCACCTTTAAAAAAAATATAGCAATAGCAATTTTTCATTGTAAATTAGGTGGAGGGCTACATTTCATATCATCAATTTGTACTCCACTATTTAACCTACTAACCAATGCCCCCACCTCTGTTTCTCTGCCCCTCTCTTTGGGACTGTTAACTTCCATTTCACCCAAGTTCACCGTCGTCAGCGTTCTAGCTCCGTGTTTGAAGTGCAGCGGAAGAAGGCTCTTGTGGGCATGAGATAGGCAACAAGGGAGAAAGCCGAGAACACCCATCAGTCCTCGGAGGTGAAAGAGTTTCCTGCGGAGCCTCTGGTGGCCTTCAAGTACATGTCTCCAAAAGCCAACTCACGGCCGTGAAGTCGGTGCCGCCGCACAGTCATTCCCCGGGACAGAGCAGAGACTCTGTGGGAGCAGAAAGGCCTATCTCCTGTGGAGTGACTGGGGGTTTTGAACTGCTGACCCTAAGGATCTCAGTTTAATTGGTGAGGACCATGCCACTCTGCCACCGGGGCTCTTAAAACACAGCACAGGTGGAGAAATAGTGAGTAAGAGAGCCGTTAACAGGCGAAGGCATTCTTTAGGGAACGATGAGAGAGAGAAAATAAGGGAGGGGTAGTGTGAAAAAGAAGATGGGAAGAAATTAAAATGTGTAAATTACCCAATAAAGTCTTCAAATAGATGAAATGCAGAAGCAGTTAAAAGGAAAGATATTATCCTCCTGAAAAATGGAAACCAAACGTCTTAATATCTCTCATCAGGATGCCTGAATCTGTCTGGAAATGGGAGTGGGTCTGTAAGGGACTTTTCAGCACATTGTCCGTAGACACATGGCAAGCATGCTCCTGAGAGATGACTGTAGTTTGATCCCCTTCTTTGTCAGAGAGGCGGACCACAGTTGGGGTGTGTAAATGAAGAACAATGCGTGGGAGCAGCACCATCCCAAGGGGAGGAAGGCCTGGCATGAGCGAAGTGGAGACCGGAGCAGACACAGGCAGGCAGACTGGGCTGCTTTTAGACACGGGCGGTGCTGAGCATTGGACTGCAAGGGTTAATGTGTCGTTTTTAAATTTAAAACTGTCGGCTTCACATTTTAAAAGGACATGTTTAATTTGCTAATATTTTCCCCTTCTCCTGTTAAAGCAAATATGTACTCTAGTTTCTCTAACCCCTATTGAATCTGACTGCTCTCATTTGAGGGAGCTATTGAAGTGCTGACAGTATCTATCTCTGGAGAGAGCTGCTACCTGCTTCAACCAAGTAGAAGATAATAAAGGGGAACGAGTTAACTCCTGATTATCCAGAAGAATGTGAGGCATAAAACCACATGCACTGTTCTTCCTTGTTCCCTGAGCCCCTACCTACGACAAAGACATTCATATAGAGAGGGGGACCAGAGGGGTCCAAAAAGGGTCTACTCCAATCATGATTAGTTATCTTAGGTTTATGATTAAGAATTTGCATTCTAAAAGCAAATAAGTCTAGGATTTGCCAGAAAAAAATTGTCAACCACTGCAATTAATCTAGCAAATTTAACTTAATATAGTTTCATTCTTTTATTGTTCAATGTGCCTGAATTAGGACAGTGTACAGGGAGCACCGGCAACTTACATCTGTCTGTCTTTGAGTGTGCTGATTGAAACCGGGTAGGGGGCCACAATGTCTTCCCCACACTGTGGAGACATAGCAATGTGAATTCCCTTTACACATTTTCAAAATTAATTTAGTTGATATACCCACCCAACAGATGAAGAAAACAATTTCCAATAAACAGGCCTTCGACAACTATAGCTCTTCCCTCTTCCCATTGTCTAGTAATCAGAGGGACTGTAAAGGCAGGGTGGTTAGAGCGAGAGGTTTTTGTTGTTACTTTTTAATGCTAAGCATTCAAAATATTCCCCC
>NW_022107431.1:56908944-56912141 GCF_000313985.2 Echinops telfairi | reverse complement strand
TTTGTCTTTAGGGACGGGGACAGAGTGGTTCTATCGTCTGGCTTAGGTCTCTGACTGCCTAGGGCAGCGGTGGCCTTTCTTATCATTAGGTCTTGCCATGCGTCGCCTCTCCCAGACAGTTATAGGTTCAGGAAAAGAGAAATCGTTTCTTTATGCTGTAGATCTAACAAAACCACAGGCTGCTCACAGCCCAAATGAATGCCTAGCATTTAAAATCTATTCGAACTAAATGAAGCAGTTCATTATAAATGTGAGACACTTGATTTTGAAACTGTGGCTTCCAGGAAGCAGCAGCACCCGACTGACTGTGGATTGTTCACTTTGCATGAGAAGAAAAGAGGCGAGGTTATGACCAGAAAGATATATTTTCTAAGGGCTGAATGGATTTCAATGATTGTGAAGATCCGAAGTACCTCCCTAAAGTGTGCTGTCAACTGGGAATTTACATGACATTCCCATCCAAGTTTCTGTCTTTGGAAGTACACAGTGAGGAACAGATAGAGGAAAAAAGTTGTTTTTAATAACATAACAAGCACATTGGTACAAGACTGAAGGTAAGGCAGGGGAAATGCAAACAGAAGGCATTTTTCTAGGTCAACAAATTTTGAAGTGTAAGTGATGAGACAATTTATGCATTTAGGAAATATTACAGAAAGTATACTTTGTGATGGATATCTATCTATAGCTATCTCAAAACTGTTACATTGAAGGTTGTATTATCGCCTTTTAAGCTTAACAGCTCTGCAGTATCAGAGCAGTCTAATTCTTTATTTTTCGGATAGTGAGAATGAGGAGTCTGGACTCTCAAATGGCTTAGACAGAGGATGTTTCACAGAAGGGCCAGCGAGTGCTGCCCGATGACAGATTAGATTGATGAACAGGGAGGAGAACTTAGCTGAGATGGCTGTTCAGGGGGCAGATTCATTATTTCTCCACACTGACAGCAATGTACAGTTTATGCATGCTTCCCTTTGCAATAAGGTTGGTTACAGAACCTTGATAAAGAATTCACTCATTCCATCCTGGTTTCTTATCCTTAATACGTCCATACATTATAATAACATGCCATGTAGAAATAATACACACTTCCATGCTTAGTGCCTTAAGCTCTCCTGTTGAATGCAAGCAATTCTTTTGTTTTAAATGTTTTTGGCATCTCCCCGCCATCCCCTCATCTGCAGAATGGGATTAGAAATACTCTGCTTATTTTACTTGTAATGGTATGGCAGGAATGAATGTGATCATAGTTCTAGTGCATATAAAGCATTATCATTTGGTATGATGTAAAATGTTAATAGGTAATTATCTGTTGAGGACCTACTATGTGATATGCATGGGATTATGTGCTGGAAATAACATGGCACCAGAGAAAGAATCTATTTTCCAGAGATTGCATGTTAGTGGGAGAAGTTCAATGAAAACTAAAAGTTAAATATGAATGGACTAATAAATTAATGAACAAATATGTGTGGACCAGCTAAAGCGGAAACAGAAAACCACAGCTCTATTTTCCTCAGGGATCAGAGGGTGTGTTCTGGACAGAAAGAGTGGTAGAAAGAAGAGAACAACTGTGCATTTTACCTGCATAGAAAATACCCTTACATCATTGGCTGACCACTTAACCATATATGACCTTAGGACATTAAAAGAAGCCCAGGAAACAAACAAACAAACAAACGTTGTAAACCAACAGTACTTAGCAGAGATTTCGGCTGTAGGAGTAAGAAAACCTAGACTTCAAGAACTGTCAAGTTAGGGGCTGCAGCAACACGTCAGACTTTCTGCATTTTAAGAGTGAAGATTATGCTTAAGACGAAGAGGTTTTCTCAGAATTAGTGGACGAAGGAAACAAAACACCTAAAGCTTTAAGATGACCTGCCAATAATTTAATTCCCTTTTAGGAAAGAACTCAACTACCTAAGAGGGGAGACAAGAAAATACAAAGATCTTATGACATGTAATGTCGAATATCTAGTACACATCATGAGACTTGTTAAGAAACAAGAAAATAGGAACTACATTAAAGAATAGAAATCGATTTAAAAAAAAGCTCATAATTTAGCATTGCTCAAAGATATTTTATTACTATAAAATAATAGAAATCTTTATTAAACCAAAACATGATGTCATTATTTCTCAACAAATCCCTCCGCCCTCGCCCCATTTACATCTAGACACTTCTGAAAGTGGTATTTCCATCTCTCTTTCTATGATCTTTGGTTTATGCCTTATCAAAATGGCAGTTTTGGTTTCCACAAGGAAGCCAAATCTTGTTCCTTTTTAATGTTATTTCAGTTGAGGAACACAATGAAGTCTGAAGGGGCAAGATGAGCACAGCAGAGTGGGCGAGATACGATCTCCCTCTTGCAGGATCATCCTCGTGACGCTGGCAAAACAAGCAGGTTCAACGACGGTAGAAAACAACCCCTCAGTGCACATTTCAGGGCCTTCTTCTCACCAGTAGAGTTTTCGGTTTTCTTCAAACTATTTTCTTCCTAATAAGGCCCTGTGATCAATCTATGTCCTTGAAGAAAACCTAGCAGGATTTCCTGCTTGATATTCCAAAAATCATCAGCATCACCTCTGGGCTAACTTCTTGGCCTTGAATTGAAGTGGCCCAGTTGGAAAGCTAGTTTTGTTGAATCCTTTTTTTTTTTGGCAGGCACCTTCAGTAGACTTAGGCAAATTCATCTACATGCAGGTCCCTCAATGCCGGGGAGTCAATTCTGCCTCATGGGGACCCTTTAGGACATGGTAGACCTGCCTCTGAGAATCCAAGACGGTCACTCTTTACAAGAGGAGAAAAACCCTGCTTTATCTTGAAAATTTCATTATAGAAGGTGATATTTCCTAGGCAGGGCCAACAAATTCAATCACATTATTAAATTATGAGTCACAAATAACCAAGATTTCAATTTATATATTTTTGAGTCACAAATAACCAAGATTTCAATTCATATATTTTTGAGGGGGGCATATTCAATCAAGAGCACCAGAGAATTTTTTAAAATTAAAAAGGTGGTGAAAAGAATCTTTTTGAGAAGTATTGCCAGCAGATGTATATATATATATATTTTTAATTTTTTTTAATTTTTTTTTAATTAATCAATTTATTGGGGCTCATACAATTTATCACAATACATAGATCAATTGTGTAAAGCACATCTATACATTTGTTGCCCTCATCATTCCCAAAA
>NW_022107431.1:56896417-56908329 GCF_000313985.2 Echinops telfairi | reverse complement strand
TCCATGTGGGCTTTGTTGCTTCTGGGCTAGATGGCCGCTTGTTTACTTTCAAGACTTTAAAAATAATAATTACTACGTAAAGAGAACTGAAGCTAGGTAGAGATGTAGATACACACTAAAGAAGAAGAAAATTAGAAACTAAAGATGTAGATAGTGATAAACTGTTATATTTCTATTTCATATTTTAAAAGATAATCTCAAAATTAAAAAATAACAAAAATATACTGTGGAGCTAATAACATGTAGAAAAATAGTATAGGTCAAGAACCTATAAAGAATAAGAATAGCTATAAAGTAACTTATGTTTAAAGGTTCTTATATTTGAAGCGGTCTAATAATGCATTTTAGTCTATGGCAAAGTAAGAATGCATCTTTTATAAGCACCAGAAACGTGGTTGTCAGGTGCCATAAAGTCAGTTCTCAGTGCTAGAGACACTATGTACCACAACGAAACATTGCCCCGGCCTGTACCATTCTCACCACTTGGTTATGTTTGAGCCCATTGTTACAGCCACTCTATCAATCTTGTGTTTGCTTGTTTTAGGGTCTCTTCTTTATCACTGGGCAAACATGATGTCCTTTTTCAGTGGCTATTCTCCTGTACAGGGTACATGAAGTAAAATCCAGCTACCCACTATTCTTTAAAAAAAAAAAAAGTTCTTTTGATATAAAATTCACATATCATACACTTCCATAGTTAATTCGCTTTTAAAAGGAGTTGTATATATATCATCACACTCAGTTCTAGGGCTCCCTCCCCCAGTCTGCATTCATTGTTTGCTGCCCAATTCCCTTGTCCCACCTTTCCCACCCTTATCCCCAGGAAACAATCGCATCAGTCATTGTCTCTATGTATTCACTCCTTCTCTGCTTATAAATTGGGAAATCTAACAGAAACAATAAAAACAAACACAAAATGAAACAGAATAAGAAGAATAAGAATATGAATATATAAATTAAAATTATGAGTAAGAAAGAAAAGACCACCAGCAATATTAAAAAGCCAGAGAAGAAATTTCTGTCATGGAACAAGTAAGAAATATTTAAGCCTAGTACAAATTCAAGTTGGGACAAGAGGGAGGTCAACTCCAAGTATCATAATGCACCATAATCAGGTTTAGAATCATCTCTGTCTGATGGTAAAGCTGACGGAGTTCCTCCCCAGTGGCCAGTGGCTTAATCTGACTGGATAGTCTATAGATGGATTGTGGGTGCCTAGGGTCCTCCAGAGCTTTCTACAAATTGGGTATTCACAATTTATGCTCAGATACTTTTCCCCTTCATACTTGGATTTTGTTATTGTCATCTTTGGATCGCACAGGCTGTGTGCTTCTTCCACGGGAACTTTGTTGACGTTTGAATCTATCTGCTTGTTTGAATACAAGCCTTTAAGACTCCAGACATCATTCCAATGGATCGTGGGTCCCCATCTGCGTCCTTGACCACACTTTGCTGTAGCACCCTTATCTTCAGTATAGGAACTAACTCTTCTTGGATTGGGGCTGGAGTGAAGTGGGAGCCCAGAATCCATGTGCTCATCCATGGAGCCGCCCACTGTTCTAAAGAGCATTCTGGCTGGACTTTCTCCAAGAAAGATACGTGTGTTCTCCGGCAGCCCAGGGCGCTTTCAGTGTGCTTTGTCTACACTGTAACTGAGATGCATCGATTCCCTTCTGGTCTTCCTTAGTCATTGGCCGGCTTTCGCATGCATATGAGGTGATGAAAATTCCTTGCCTTGCGTCTAACACACCTTCAGCGACAAAGGGACATCTCTGATCTCTAATGATTTAAAAGGCCACATGCAGCAGATAGGCCAAATGCAATCCTTCTTTTGGTTTCTTGATTGCTGCTCCCATGGATGTTGACCATGGATCTTAGTAAAATGAAATCCTTGACAAATTCAGTCTTCCTGTTGTGATGTGATCTACTGACATCTACGTGAGGATTATCATTTTATTTGCTTATACTCCATACCGAAGGCTCGAGGTAGTCTTTAATATTCCTCAGTGACTACGTCAAGTCTTCTTCACTTTTTATTAATCAAGGACATGCATATAATCAACCTGTGCTGCAATTTGAATAGTATGTATTGAGTCGACTTCAAGTATATTGACCTTTCTACTGTTACTGCATACGGTGCTACTAGTCTACCCAATAAATGTGTGGTTTCAGTTAGTTTATTTTTTGGCTCTAGGATTCATTCCAAATCTCTTCTGAAATTTCCCATTTCTTCATACATTATAGCAATACTTATTAAGACTCATTTGATATGAGGAAGATCAAAGAATACAGAGTCACCATATCAACAAAGAACTGGTTGATGTGCAACCATTTGAAGAGGTAGCGTCTGATCAAGAACCAATAGTATTCAAGGGAGAAATCCCAGATGTACGCCCTGACTTCTGGTCCTTCTTCGCGTAGTCCAGTTTCTCAGATTAGTTGCTCAGCACAGAGAACAACGAGATCTCATGAAAGGATGTAATCACGCAGTATACCCATGTGTTCTAAGGATTTCCTTGTGGTCTGTGCACAGGTTCCGCATGAGCACATTAAGTATTCTGCCTTTCTCATTCTTTACAATGTAATTCATAGTTTGTCATAATCTGCACAGTAAAATGTCTTTCCATAGTCGGTGAAACACAAACACACCATTTTCTGGTCTTCTCTGCTTTCAATCAAGATGCATCTGACATCAGTAATGACAGCCCTCATTCCATGTGCTATGCTGAATCTGGCTTTTATTTGTGGTACCTCCATGTGGATGTACCCCTGTCATAATTTTTAGTTATTTTCAGCAACATTTTAGTTGCATGTGATAAATACAATATTGTTCAATAATTTCCGCATTCTGTTGGGTTACATTTATTTGGCATGGGCACAAGTATGGATCTCTTCTATTGGTTGGCCAGATAGCTGCCGCTCCCATTTTCTTGACATACACTAGTAAGTGCTTTTAGTACTGCCTCCACTTTTGGAAAATGCTCAGTTGGCATTCTATAAATTCCTGGAAGCTTGTTTTTACCGAGTGCCTTCAGTACAGTTTGAATGTCTTCCTTGAATACCATTGGTTCTCAATCATATACTATTTCTTGAAATGGTTGAACGTCGACGTCAAACTCTTATCTTTTTGAGAAAGTGACTCTGTATTCTTTCCATCTTCTTTTGATGCATAGGGTCACAATGATTTGGAAACAAATTGATGATTGTGGGCTTAAGCTTTTTGTTTTGGACATAATTAGATATTTTCTTCATAAAATCTTACAATATTGTAACTAAAGGCTTGAATTTTTCTTCAGTTCTTTCAGCATGAGTTCAGCTGAATGTATAATTCCCTTTTCATTTTCTAACGCAAAGTTTCTTATATTTTCTTATAATGACTTAGTCTCTCTTTTTGAGAGATTGCTTTATTTATTTTTTTCTTTTAGCTTTAACTTGAACTTGCATACAAACAATGGATGCTTCTTTCACATTCGCCCCTGGCTTTGCTTTTACTGATGATATCGAGCTTCTCCATTGTCTCTTCCCATAGATGTAATCCATCTGGTTCCTGTATATTTCATCGGATGGGGTCCGTGTTTATAGTCATTGTTTATGTTATTGAAGAAAGGAATTTGTAATGAATAAGTTGCTGGTCTTGCAAAATTTTATCACGTGACTCCGGCTTCATCTGTATCACAAAGAACTTATTCTTGCTCATTTTTCCACCTTGTGCTTGCCAATCACCAGTGTTTATCAATGCCTCCTAATGGAAGGTTTGATCAATTTCAGATGACAGAAGTTGGTCGAATTCTTCATTTTGTTAATCTTTGGCTTTAATTATTGATATATAATGGCCTTATTTGTAGGTACTAGATATTATCCCATCACAGACAGCATTGTACTGCAAGATACATCTTAAAATGTTCTTTTTGACAATAAATCTAACTTCATTCTTCTTGAATTTATCATTCCTGGCATAGTAAATGATGAATTTTAGATTCAAAATGGCCAATACCAGTTCACTTCAGTTCACAAATTCCTGGAATATCTGTGTATTCCATTTCATTTTGATAACTTCCAATTTTCCTGTCTTCTAGTTTTTACATTCCATATTTCAGTTATTGATGGCTGCTTATAGCTCCTTTTTCTCAATTTGAGTCATGCTTTATTAGCAGTGAAGTTCCCCCGAACTTTTCTCCATGCATGTCATTAAAGCCCACTCTACTTTGAGGAGGCAGCTCTTCCCCAGTTTTAGTTTCAGTGCCTTTCAACTTCGAGGGTTCATCTGCTGCTATATATCAAACATATTACACTGCTATCAAGAATGTTGTCAGTGGCTAATCCTCTGTGGTGGACTGCCTGTTCTTTCTTGACAGTCTATTCTTACTCTGGAATTGTTGTTCCATAAAGATTACACAGCACAACAAAACACTTTTTTTTCATGTTCTCTTGGTTTTTAGTCCTGATTTAGTGTGGTTCAGAAAATCACACTGCATCACTGCATACATTGCATCAGCTCTATTTTCTTAGATATGGTTTTCAGCTATGAAATTATACTAATTTATTAACTTATCCTCGTTTTAAATCTGAGATGCATTCAGACCCACAAATTACAGGATAAGGCAAAAGAAGCTAAGAAATATTTGAAAAAGATTTGGGTACTAAGGGACTTCTGAGGGAAGCTATATATGGACCCATGTTGACTATATTGAGCTGTCAACCATAGAGTCAGTGGTTCAACCCCACCTGCTACTCTGCAACCTTTAAAAGATTTCAAGGTGTGGAAACTCAAAGGGGAAGTCCTTCTCTGTCCTATAGGGCCACAAAGAGTTAGCAACACAGTTGACAGTGGGTTTTCTTTTTGGTATGGGAGGTTGGGCAATGTGTACAGAGACTGCAGGCTAGGTATTAGGAAGCCAGAACACAGCTTGAGAGGAGTGGAAACAAACTGAAAAGGCCCCTATCTGTAAGGTGTGAGGGTAATGTAGAGTGTGGAAAACGTACAACTTGATAACGATTTTCATCAATATTTTGAAGATCTAAATTTTTCTTCTTCAAATTATGCAGTAAACATCTCAGAACACATTTCAATATACAGAAGTCAATGGACAATTCATATTAAATGTTTCAGAGGTTAGACTCCAAGATTCTTTATGAGCTAAATGCTAACTTTTCTTCTTTTAAGAGTTTCTGTGCACAGATGGAGAAGTTATGCCAGCTTTTAACAAGACTGGAATTTTTAATTTTAATAAAGGAGTTCAAATTCAGACATGCCCGTTTTGGATTTCAAGACATTTGAATCTGTATTTGTTGTTTCTAACTCACTACCGGTTAGTCGATTATGACCCATAGCGACCGTCTAGGACAGAACAGACCTTCTCCTGAGGCTGTAAATCTCTGAGAGCAGAAAGTCCCATCTTCCTCTTGCAGAGTAGCTGGTGGGCTTGAATAGCTGACCTTAGGGGTAGCAACCAAACGCCTAACTCACTATGCCACCAGAGTGCTTTATTAATGAAACAGTACATTTTATTTCTGGTTCCTTTTTAAGATAACCCAATGGAAGTGCCTACTATTCAGTTCCTAAAAAAGGTCAAGTGATACATAGGGAAACATCCAAGTTCATGTAATTTGCACTGTTCAAATATATATTTGGATCAAAGGACACCACGTGAAGCATGACTTAAATTAAATATTTCGTACAACACAAACTACTTTAAATCAAGCCCACGTGTACTTCCTCTATCTCAGGGTAGCTAACACTAGATTAACCTCCAGTGAAACTCAGTCACCATGGACAATCCTGTTGGTGTTTGGAATACTGGCAGCACAGCTTCCAGCATCACAGCAACATGCAAACCACCACAGTGTGACAAACTGACAGCTGAGTGGCGTTAATCTGTGGAGTAGCCCCTAGGTATTTCAAATGGTATACCTAAAAATTTACTATTGACATGGACTGAAAAACAAACAAAAAAAAATGCGTTCACATACTTTTTGAAAATTAAACTTATTTTAAGTATGCTCTCTTATAAATTATAGAACTATAGTAATGATAATAATGTATCTAAATAATTCATAAGAACCTATATGTTACTGATGTTGTTGCAGTCAAGGTGATTAAGATTGATAGCAATGTTGTAGGACAGAAAGCATCTTGTTTACACCTTAAGAACCACTTTTCCCAATAACTGATGAGGCAAAAAATAAGTCGCAAGGCAAATAAAAAATATTTTGAATTAATATTGATAAATTACAACAGATCCAAGTTTATAAAATGCAAAAAATTGTAATGAACCTAAAAGGTGTTAATTTAATGGAAGGTCAAATTAATAATTTGGTTTCTACTTTAAGTTTTGAAAAAGAAGAGCAAATTAAATCCCATTATAGAAGATAAGAAATAAAAGCATAGGTAAGAATGAAAATAGATTCATAGAAAATATCCTTCACATTAAAAAAAGCACAGTTAGATACTAGGAAAAGGCCATTTAGTTAAAAACTAGGAAAGTGTGGGCCTTGAAACCTTAAATGCGTGCTGTAGTTCAAAGGGAAAAGACAACGCGGGGACACTGAAGACGGACGTCTTCTCTGAGCACAAGTCCATTGCCTGGAATGCCGCCAGCTCGTCACTGGAATACAGTTATTCTTCAGATTGGGAATCCACATCGAAAAAAATACAGACGATCCCCTTAGAATGCTTTAATGATAGAAAGTATGTATATAAGTCTATTAGCAAGTAACAGCCTGTTCAGGACTTCGGTCTTTCTAAGACTGGCAATGTCTTTAAAAATTTCCTCTCCCCCACCCCAACCATTTGATTGGAGTTAACACAGGTCTCATACCATTCCTTAGTTCAATCATAGAATCATACAAGTGCTGCCACAATCAGTTTCAAAACATTTTCTTTCTTCTTGATATTAGTTCCCCTGCCTCCCCTTCCCCCACTGCACCCCCAGGAGCCCTGTCTCTACTGTCTCTATAGGTTCATTCACCGTAGGTTTTATGTACCGAGAAACAGAGGAACACATAACAACTATTCAGAGTAAATGGCTCTACCGTTATAAATACAGTGACAAAATCCATCTGAGATAAACCCCAATATGTGGGGAAAAAGACCCCAAACCAGAACAAACAAACCAGAAAATGTTGAAAACAAGATCAGGCCTAACATGCATCAGAGGGAGGATCAACTGACAAGGTTTTAACCATTGAAGTCAGGTTCATCCTTTTGATCTGCTCTAGTCATCTCTCCTATGCACTCTGGTTGGGAGCCACTTTATCCATTACGGATACAGGAAACCACCAGAGGCTCACATCCCATGTAGATCTCACCAGTCTACCTTGAGCTCCCACGGTCATCCACAGCCTTCTCCAAACCAGTCTCCCAGTTTAGGCTCTGATACTATTCCCTCCTTTGGCTTCAGCTTATATGATTTGGAACCCTGCGGTCCCTGTTGCTGGTGTGCTTCTCCCCTGAGGAATGTCTTAAGAGTGGACGCCCCTGCAGAGGAGGGGGACTAGAGCACTCCCTCAGAGTCAGAAGGGACCTTTCAGCAGATGCACACAGTAACAATGTGGGCATTATCCGCTGTGAAAAGGGTACAAAGGAGGCACATGGAAGGAACAGGGGGCCGAGAATGATGAATTTTCAGAAACAGTTGGCATGCTGGTGAAAGGGGCAGACTGCCACATCCCTGAAGCTTTTAGTCCTTGTGCCCACTCTTACAAGGTAACCCTAAATCCACAAACTTTCGGTGCTAATAATAAAAGTAAAATTCATTTTGTCAAGCTCAACAGCTCCGAGAGGCATTTTAAACAAGTGTTTTAGAGAAGGCTCTTGAGGGCCCTGCAAGTCTAGAGCTTAAGGTTGTTGCAGATCACATCCTACCGATAACTACCACTTCAGTGCTAATGCAGCACCTGTGAAAGGTCAATGACGGCACCTGGATTTGCTTGAAGATAAATATACCCTTTCTTCAGGTAATACGTTTGAAACATTCTGATGGTGCAAGGGAAGAGCCAAGGCAAAGTGCAGAAAGTACACCTTGCAAAACAGCAGACAGTTCATACTAATGTACTTTAGTTCCAGATGCGTATCAGGACAGCAAGAGTTTAAAGAAATACATGCTTAGAATCAATTATGAGGTTCAGCATTTCCTAACCCAACGGACGTTAGCATCCCCTTTTAGCTCTGTAACGCTTCGTCTGTTATCCAATTGGCATAGTGATGATGGAATCCTACATTTACCATGTTTTGGGTGGGGCTATGATTTAAGTCCATAAGATCACAGTAAGACCCCTCAGTCTGCAGAGGTTTTAGAGGTGGTATGCACCAGATGGAAGCACTTCAAAGAAACTCAGTTATCCACCACCGGGGCCAGGGAAGACGGCCCTCAGCCTTGTGCATGCTCCTCGTCTCCGCCGGGCCTCCACAACATTTCAAAGGACAACTTTAGGGGAATGGACCAGCTTGAACCTCTTTGGCAGGGATAAAGGCAGGAGAAGATCATTTAATTGGCGAGACATAAGAGGATCCAGTGTGACTGTGAAACGGAATCCAAGTCCACAGGCACCTTTCAGGACAGGCGTGCTGTGCAGCAGCTTGATAAACCCAGGCGCTGAGCTGAGCCAAGAAACAGCACAACCCACATTTCCTTCCCGATTGTTGCAGTCTTTCTATAAATGCAGTCAATCACTAAAGGAAGCTTTCAGTATGGCCGGCCAAGTCGGTCAGGGTCTCATTGGATAAAGCCATGGCATTTAGGCGAGCTATTCCCAGGGGCTCTATTGCTTCCCTTAGAAAGGCAGCGGGCAGGCATTTCCATTGCAACATGCTTTGGCTGCGTTTGCCTATGCACAGGCCATCTGAAAAGAGTGTTGAAGGTTTTGTGAGCTTGCAACCTCCACATATTTATGAAAATGATGATCGTCGTTTCGTGCTTAGGGAGCCGCTTCTGTCCGAGAGGCCCAGGCATTATTTCATTACATTTTACCAATAGTATCTGGAGGTTGGTTAAGTGGAAACTGTATATTTACATTTTATCCCCTAGTGGAACACAGTTAAAAGATGTGCCAAAAAGGTTTCAAGCTTTTAGGCATCCTGGTGATAAATTCATTCAATATACTGAATTTCACTTTAAAGTCATACAAATCAACGGAATAAATATGGTATTTTTTGCATTAACATTTAATTGAAAGAATTTTCCTGAGTATGTTTTACTCCTCTCAACCTAATTTCTTCCTGCCTGCCCTGACTTCGGAGTAAACCGAATAAAAGAAGCCATTTACAGTCAACTTTGAAGTGATAAAAAAGGAGAAAAAACTGTCCTGGAAGACTCAGAGGTATTGACTCAAAGAATTATGATAAATACAGAAAGAGATGGTTTAGAATTCAAAGCAAAGACTTAGTACAGGCTTCTTACAGCCCAGAGAAGCAATCGCAGGAGGTAATTTTCCCTCCCCCACAGACTTAGATAACATATCGACTCCTTCTACAGCACAAATTCTTAACCCTTTCTATACCAGAGATCCCTTTGAAAGACTCGGGTAGCTGAATGAGGTCTTTTCAGAACATTTTAAAAACACACAATTAACTCAAAGGCTTAAAAAGAAAACCTATTGTAGTAATCAAAATATTAAAAAAATATACTAATATACAAGGGGCCTTCAGAACATTTGTGAGAAAATGTAAGGAAAAAAAATCATGGAAATTTTCCATGAGCCTTTTTGCAGCCTCTCATACATTCCTCTCTTTCAATTGAGTAAATACTAAGATCTAGAAGCACATTTGATAAATAGAATTTTACATTAGTGATAAGTATAAGCAATATTCAGTGTTTATAATTACCTAATGCAAATAAATAGACATCATTTCTACTGTTGCCAATGCAAGTCCTGCTTTTTTTTCTCCTACTGTTTAGAAAGAAATGTTAGGTTAGTGATAATAAAGTATGTAATTATATTTCTCTTCCCAGTTCAAGAACCCCATGTGAAGATCCTATAAGCTTAAGTAAAGTGATTTCCTTTAGCTTCTGAGAAGAAATCCAGGGATGCAGAGGGATTTAAAGACCGGACTTCAGGATACAGTAATATTAGAGGTGCAAGGGTTAGAATTTGTGAAGGTTGATCATGTGACCAAATAAATAACTGGTTTTGAGTTTTAAGGATTAGTGTATGAAAATTTCAGCTGAGCTCAGGGTCTTCTTGTGAATCAGAAAATGTTCAAACCTTTGAGATAATTTATAGTTTTGAAAACCAAATGATATAATAAATAACAGATCAGTCAAGAGCACTCTGATTTTAATACTTTCCTGTTATGGACCAAGTCAGTAAAATCCTAATTCCTAACTTTCGCAGTCTTTTATTTTTTTATCCACATTCCACCCAAGGGTTACTCGCTCCTCGCCCTGTAAATCACAACTCTTCAAAGCTCAGTGTTCTCTAGCCATATCAATTTTCTATTCTTTACGTGAGTTTTATTTTTTCCTGCTATTAGAACGGCATGCAATTGCCTTCCTCCACTTGAAAGCCTCTTCTTCAATTCCACTGCACACAGCCAATTGTTAGAAGCGAAGTTTGTCCTGGCTAATATTGCACTAGTTCCTATTGTGCTTCTTTAAAACAACACCAACAATCAATCTCCTAAGCACCATCTTTGTTATTCAACATGTTTAGCATACGCTTTCCTTTAGAAATCCCAGTATTTATCATAGTCTTAAGAGCCCTGGTAGAACAGTGGCTAAGCTCTCAGCAGCGAATTAAAAGGTTACTTACAAGTTCTCTGCGGGAGAAAGGTATGGCAGCCTGCTTGCATCAATATCTACAGCCTTCGAAGCCCTCCAGGCCAGTGTGTTAGTCTGGGTAGACTAGAGAAACAAATTCATAAACACTCATGTGTGTATAAGAGAGAGTTTTATATAAAGAGTAATTGTACATCCTGACCCCCAGTCCAGTTCAAGCCCATAAATCTGATATTAGAATTTATGTCTGATACCAATCTATAAAGTCCTCTTCAGATTCACAAAACATGTGCAATGATGCCGAGTGTAGGACGATCGCAGGCCAGTAGCTAAAGTCTTTGGTTACAGTGAGCGTGTAAGCATCTCAGCACTGGCAGGGGTCTCCACATGGCTTCTCCAGCTTCCAGGGCTGCATTGGGGTAGGTCCATGTGGCTTCTCCTGAGGGATGCCTCACAGGGAGTCAGTAGAGAGAAGTGTCTTCCACCTCCAAGGAGGAAAAACCGGATTTCCTGGAATTCTCAGAAGGCCATGCCCACACAGAGATCTCATTGGCTATGATCTGATTGACAGGCTAGACTCCACCCCTACACTCTTAATCCTCAAATTGACTAATGATTATGTAGCTACTACAGGCAGTTTGACCCTAGGGTCACTGTGAGTCCGTATCTAATCAACAGCAATGGGTGATCACAACCTTCCTGTGAATTATATATTTTGATGATTAGTATATTTTGGAGGTGCTCTAAAGGAGCCCTGGCAGTGCTGTAAGGTAAAGAATGAACTGCTAACCACAAAGTCAGTGTTCAAACCCAACAGTCAGGGCTCCAGGGGAGAGCTTTCACCCCTGAGGTTATCTGCCTCCATCAAGATGTACAGACCCAGAACCTCCACACAGACACAACGAGGCAGAATCAACCCCATGGAAGTGTGTTTAGTTTTGGGCTTCAGCTAGTTCCAGGGGTTAAGTGCTTCTAAAAGTTTGTGGTTTGGGCCACCCAGAGGCACCTTGAAGAAGCATCTGTTTCTGAAAGTTCATACATAGCCTGGAAAACCCTTCAGAGTTGAGTTAGTTAATTATGCCAGCCTGGCCAGTAATCACATGTGGGGCTAATTGAAAGGCGGAGGGATAAATGGGTGGTGAGCCTCGCCTTTCTAGTTCTTGGGTCTCTTGCTTTGTGATGGTCACAACAGGATGC
>NW_022107431.1:56879972-56896247 GCF_000313985.2 Echinops telfairi | reverse complement strand
TGGAGGACTTTGTGGACTGGTGTTGGGTTAAAGGGTTAATGTTGGACTTGTGGGCTTGGGCAGCATTGGGTTGGGATGTTTTCATGATGCACATTTTCTTCACATAAAACTCTCTCTTATACATGAGTTGCTGTGGACTTGTTTCTCCAAAGTACCTAGACTAATACAAGAATAGTTCACCTCTGTGTACATGGGGTTGCCAGGAGTTGGCTTTGACTCAATGACCATGAACAACAAACACACGAATGTATTTATGTCCCTCATGAGCTATAAACCCTTATTACAACATATACACGGAATAATCTAACCAACCTCATCATCTTTCTGAATAAAATGGAAAAACAGTTGAGAGAGAGAGAACAAGAGAAAAAAAATAAGTGGCAGTTCAGGGAGAGAGAAGTATGTGAAGAGTTCAAGAACTTTGATGTAAGTTCTGTATTAGCCCATATGGGACAACTATTGCTTTTCTCATTCATTTCTGTTCCCCCAGAATTCATGATGCCTTAGCTAAATGAAGTTATAGTTTAAAATGCCACACGCTATGTTTCTAACATAGGAATTTAAGTCTTTCTCCTCATTCCGTTTATTAATAAATCTTCTGTAGTAATTGCAATGGTGGATGTTGTAACAGCTAGTCTAAACATATACTACAATGATATATTGGTGTTACAGTGAAAATATATTTATGTTAGAAAAAGTCAAATAAGAAATGTAAGCAAGGAAAAAAAGCAGAAAATTAAGCAAGAGGGTGATGAAGTGCCTGAAAACAATTCCGAAGGAATATGTAAGATAATTTCGGCATTATTTGACAAATGATAGAAGGGAAGATATACTCTTTTTGGTGTTGAAGTAAGTAATAGTATGCAGTAAAAAGAAAAAAAAATGTCCAAGAGAATTGATGGGGGAAAAGTCTACTGATGAAGGTCAGAAAGAGGTTAGTGGGAAGAGAGGAGGGAAGTCTTTCTCCTAGGGAAAGAGCGCCTCAGAGATAATGAGAAGCCAAAAAGGACCTCACAGTAAAGTAATGACATAATGGGAGTATGAATGGGGTTATCCAAGGTCAGGTAGCATCAAGCGACATAAGAAAAAAGACCAGCATCTAGCCAGCCCGTCAGGTATAGCAACTACACAATCTGAAGATGCACAGAGCAGGCAGGTACACGCTAGCTTGATCAGATTTTCTACCTTAATTAATGAAAAAGACATTTTGAAAGTTAATTATTACAAAGGTCTTTGTTGGTATTATCAGCTCATTCTCATAGTCAGAAATATATAAATGGTTAAACAGCAATGAACTCATATTTAACTATCCTTTTCTTGTATCTTTCTTGATGAGACCAATAGAGGACAAACAACCCAAGGCATGACACTCCATTACTTGGCTATGTTTCATTTACTCGTTTATGCAGCCAATACAGAACCTGCTCTATGTCTGGCTCCATTCTAAGTACAATAGTCAGGAAAATGAAAAAATGACGAATTTCCAAGGTATAATGAAAGTTCTTATTTAATTAGTACAAGCTCATGCCATCTTGGGAAGTTGGTCAAAAAAAATTTTTTGGGGGGGTGTTTCAATGTTAATTTGCTCTTGTAGATGTGAGTAGATAACACAAACAATTGCCTAAGATGGTCATCTTCAATATAAGTGTACTATAATATTAAAGATATCATTTCTTATCTGACTCAGCATCAGGAGTCAGTAATTAATAATCAATTTTTGAGCAACAGAACAATTTAGTGATAGAGCTGATTAAGAACAATAAATGAGAGGGCTTTAAAAGTTCATGTAAAGACTCTTATTATCTTTCATTCCATTTTTTTCCATGAACTTTTGGAAACTACCTTGTACAATGAACTACATCAGAGAGTGGACTGAAAAAAGGTTTAATCTGGATCATCTTGATGATTATTTCCCTTTTCTTTTTAGCAGACTATGTAGATATGCCTCAGTAGAAGTTGTCCCTTTCAAACAACAAGGCTTGGCTTGTTGGTGCCTCCATGACTTCCACCTCCACCAGTACACAGAAGACTATGCAAATCTTCTTTCGATGACTTTTAGTTTTCCAAATACCTCATGTTTTTCTTGATGTAAAATCCTTCACATACCACTCTACCTAATCTTTGACTAATTCCTATGGATTCTTATTAGATCCTACTGATTCTTATTAGAGCAGTGAAGCACCTCTCTGTGTAATATTCCTTTTTAACATGTGTGTGTGTGCGTGTGGGGGTTATATCAGTCAATGTGAGAAATGCAGTGTTGACTTTTGTTTAAATACAGAGTGGGAGTCAGAGTAGGAAGCAATGAAGCAGGGGAAATAGGTTGGAGTCTTTTATAGAAGCCTTTGGATTCTGAGTTGAGGTATATGTAATTAATTCAATACACAGTGGCCTTAAGAGTTCACAAAGAAAATTTAATATATCCTACTGTGGTGAGCTTTGAATGGTGTTTAAATCTTATGAATGGCCATAATAAGTGAAACTACTGGTTTCTCCTCCTCCAGAGGAAAGAAGAGTGGTAAAAATCAAAAGACATGCAGATACAATTAGTTCAATGGTGTGATAGGTGTATTGTGGCAACCTGGCCAATAGGAACATGTGGGATTAATCAGGTCACAGTTTGATTGGCGGGCAAAGAGATAAATAGTTTTGCAAGGCCCACCCACCTCTCTCTTACTCTGGTGATTGGAGCATGCTAGCTCATGCTGCTGCTTCAGCTAGTTCTCTGCCTCAACCTGTGAGCTACATTACCTGTGTATGAGGCCAACCTGTGGAACTTGATGCTAAAGCTTGAGGCTCCTTCAAGACTTGCTTTACCACACTGCTAATGTGGACATCACTTGAGCTTGAGGCTGGTGGATCCTGTCACCTTGCATTGCTTGAGTTCAATGTCCCATCCAGGCCTGCCTTGCTAAGCTCCAGAGCTACTGAGTCTTGGTGACCCACCCTGCTGCTTACTGCCTGTGGGCAGACTCTGCCTCCCTTGCCTAAGAGAGGACTCTGATGTCTGTTTGCTTGACCTTAGAGCAGGCAGCCCACGTGAGTTAAGGAACTTCCAGTCTATTAACTGTTCATGGAAGTGAGTTGAACTGAGCTCTCTGTACTGCTATGTGGACTAGTTAGCTGTTATATTCCTTGCTGTATAAACATATACATATAGGTGTCCTGCTTTCATTTCTGCAGAGAACCCTGTCTAACACAAATGTGCTAATGGTCCATGCAAACCTCAAATTCTATAACCTGGAGACTGAAAGAATTTAGTGGAATCCATTTAGCTACTCCCATCATCTGCTCTGAAAGGGATCACAATAAAAGATGTTGAATACAGTGGAAGAAAATGAGAAACAAACGCAAAATCATAAACTACACCAGGCTTGCTGGGTAACTGGAGACTGGTAGAGCGCCCAAGCCTATGACCCGCAGTCACTCTGCATATTTGGAACTAAAGTCACCCTGGGGCTCCATTTTCAGGTCCATAAGGGAATGATAAGAATGGTGAGATCAATACCTTTGAGGATACTCAACAACTTTAGCTAAAAAGGTAACTTTTGCCGAAGGACAGAGTTCAGAATGGTAAGTAGAGAGGAAGGAATGACCACAAGCAGTAGAGAGCAAGTGGGATAAGTAGGTTGCAAAGACAGCAGCGAGTGAGACGAAACAAAATGTGTGTGAATCGTTGAAAGTAGAACTGTGATCTGCTCTAGAAACCTCACACAATTCACAAGAAAAATCCTACCGAGAGCAGCCAGAAGCCCTGGTTACACAATGATTGAGCACTAACCTTGAGTGGAAAGGTCACAGTTTTAACCCACGAGCATCTCGGTGAAGACAAGACCTGGTGATCTTCTCTTGGAAAGATTTCAGATTGGGAAACCCAATGGGCTAGTGCTGCCCTGTCCTATGGGGTCACTACGCGTTCAGCGTGACTCCATGACACTCTACGAGAGTTGCAGCTTCAGCTGCCGTCCCCAGCAGGGTGCTTCAGGAGACAGACAATAATTAGTGAGTCTCCACTTGGCAGTGAGGGAGATGCTGGGCCCTAACCCAAGGGGAAGTTATGCAAATGCATTTTTTCAGGAATAAGAAAGTCAGAAAGGAAGCACAATTTTAGCCAAACAAATATATGCTCCATTTAAGCAAAGGAAGGGAGCATGCAGTGGGTAGAGCTGCCGAAAACCATTTGATTGAGTGGTGGAACTGGCCCGAAGCCGAGTCTTCTCTCAAAACATGAGTAAATAAAATTAATTGAGTCTTGCATAACACAGGGCAATGTAACAGATGAATTTGGGGATATAAACTCAATTCTCCTTTGCCTACTTACTGAACTGAAATTTTAACAACAATAATGAAGTCAGAGAATATATATGTATGTATATATATTTGTAGCTATATATACATATATTCAATATCTTTGATATATAACTTTATTTTCTATTAATTTTACCTTAATAGAGATGATTTCTTGAAACAATAATAGTTAATTTGTTAAGAATTCAATAAGTATGGTATTGATGCTCCTATGGAAGTGCAGATTGCTTTTTTAAAAATCTCACTCTCAATGACATTGACCCTCCTGTAACATTTAAATTTGACCCAATATACTTAGACTATTTGAGTCTATGTACTTTAGTTGGGTAGCATATTTTATATTTCCAAGATAACAAGTCAGTTTTCATTTGATTAGCTTATTTCTGGACAACTCCAGAAAAATTTGTATGCCCCAGGATGTTCAACTTCTACAGGAACAATTACTTTTATATGACTACAGCCTGTCATGCTTTATTGCCTGGGAAACATCACCTGTATCTTGGAGAAGCCAGTTTTAATTCTTCAGACATGCATCAGTATATAGCTTGGTCTAAACTTAGATGAAGCATCTTATTACTGTCATACTTGTTCTTGTCACAGATGCATACAATTTTGTAAGTGAATATGTCTGGTTTGATTTCTGATCATATTTAGTGGAATAATGTGTACATTATATCTTCTGATTCCTTCACAAGGTGCACACACCTTGGACATTTGAAAAGAAGGAGAACTGAGACTCCAGGAACCATATGAGAATCAATGTAAGGTAGGGACAGATTTGCAGAGTAAAACTGTGGCCTTTAGAGCAAGGCTACATGAGGCCTCTAAGCATGACCAAAAGCATCCAGTCCCCATTAAATAAAAGAAAAGGTAGAGAGAGCACACGTGAAAATGAAAGCGTTTACGTAAGAGCTCAGATAAATAAATGATGTTTCAAATACATATTGTAAAGGCTAGTAAGGGATAATATTAGCTCTGAGATAAAATTCCAATTTATTAGAGCTACTTTTTGCCAGCAAATGGTGAGAGAAGGAATATAATAGAAAATAGACTGCAAATGAAGACAGAATTCTCACAATATCAGGAACATTTTCTCCACACTGATTTTAAACAAAAAATAGACGCATAGTAAGAAAAACAAAATAAAAATTAAGCAAACAATGTATTTTGGCATAGCTATTGGGCTATGATGGAGCTCCTAACCAACAGGTTAGCAGTTTAAAAGAACCAGCCTTGCGGTGTCAGGAAGAAGAGGCGTTCTACTCCTATGAAGATTTACAGTCTCAGAAACCCGCAGGGGGCAGCTCTCCCGTCCCCTCCAGGGTCGCTCTGAGGCTGAATCATTGGATGGTGGTGAGTGTTGAGAGAAACAGAGATGGAAAACTTTATCAGAGGTATATTGAGGAGTAAAAACACAGACACTGAAATACTTCAATGCATGATGTAACCAAAGAATAAAGAATTAAAAGTGGATTATAATGATGCTTTAAAATATAACATCAAAGACTAGCCGTGAAAGGAAGTAAATATTAAAAAATAATAATAAAGGAAGGAAAGGATGAGATTTCAATGGCCTTAAACTCACCAAATCAGCAACTTCATAGACAACTTTTTTCCTTAGGGCCCAATGTTCACTTAGCCCAGAACCAATCTCATAGTGAAGGGATACATCTATTCAGACACTATAATTTGGTGCTTGTAAATTTGGACTGGCTAAGCAGTCTTCCACCATGAGCGATAAACTGCAAACAATTTGGTATTCTGTCTGCCTGTCGCCCTCTATATTAGATTTTGACTAAGAAGCTTCTGGAAAGAATATATATATCCAAGTCAATGTTGGGAAACTTCATGTGTGACATAAAATTAATAGGATATTAATTTTAAAGCAATACAATTTATCAAAGGAATACAATGGACACATTTCTCAGTATCCCAAACTTGAAGGAAATTGGCCTCACATTATGTTTGTGTATTTTCTTCTGAGTGTTTGTATTTTCATTTCCAAGTCTACGTCTCAAGTGGAAAGGATGTAGGGTTTCATGGAAGGATTAAAAAAAAAACGATCTAAATTTAATTTGGGGTCTAAAAAGGTAGCTCTGTGGATGATTTTTAAAACTGTATCTACCACAGTAAGATCTTGAAAATACTGATTAAGTGTAGAGAGAAAATTTGATAATACAAGCCACAAAAGTACCAAGACTAATGTCACTGGCAACTGAGTTGGTTACAGATCAGGCTAACACCGTGTGTCTCATACTAGACTTGTGTTCCGTCCAGATTACATTGGCTGGATTCTTGGAAGTACATCAGTAGCCTTTTTCTCCCGAGATCGCTTTGAGAGTTCGCAAACTCCTGCAGCTCCCATCTTTTGGTTGGCAGCAGAGCACAGGAGCAGCACACACCACCGGCGACTCAAATAAAAGGTACAATCACAAGAGACAATGCTCTCACAGTCTGTACTTAATAAATATCGAGTATATAATGAAGGAACAGTACTTCCCTTTTTCAAAGAGAAATATATTATCTTGGTGAATAAATAAAAGGATGCATTATATTTGTAGAAAATAAAACAATGTCCACCCAGATGAAACTGTGCTCTGAAACAGGTGTGTGTAGCCCGGTCCTTTTACTGAGAAGTGAATGCAGAGTGGACATTTGATGCCACCCAAGTAGTCATCCCATTCTTAATACAGTAAGAAGGCTTGTAATTAAGTACATTGATCCTAACTACATTCGTTAGCATTTGCTGTGTAACAAACTATGAAACATAGTAGCTTAAAATAAATCTTTTTAATTTATATGTAAATCAGTAGATTATGATTGAGCTGATTTGGGCTAGACTCTCCCAGATATCCCACAATTTAGTAAAGTCTTGGGACTACTTTACTTTGGAGGGTTGGGAATATGGGGCCTCTCTTCATGTGGTCTGCCATCATTCAACGGGGTAGGCTGAACTTCTTCACGTGGTAACAGAAGGGATCCGGCTGAAGACAAGAGCAAGTCCTAATCGGTGTGCAATTTTCAAACCTCTACTTAGATCACATTTGTCAAAGCAAGTCATGCAAGTGAGCTCAAATGAAAGAGGTATAGAAATAGTCTCCACTTCTTGTTGAGAAAGGCAGGGAAGTTACCTTGCAAAAGGACATACATCCAGGGGTAGAAAGAACGAAGGCAGCTCTTCTTGCAAATAATCGAACACAGTAAGCAACCAAATAATTATTCAATTATTAAAAAACTTTTTTACTACATAAAATCATTATTTATAGAGGCAGAACTCTACGGTGGTTAGTGAGTTGTATGGTGCCTAGTTTTCATAATGCCACCCTAAGATTTGCTATTTTTAAAATCAGCTTGTATTTATTGAATGCTTAAAATGTGCCAAATTCCTCACAGTGACCTGAAGAGGAAGGTAATTATGGTACACATTTTATAGCCGAGTGCAAGCATTTAATTCTAAGGAGATTAAATAAGCATGCCTCAAGTAACAATATATTGCACTGGGAAACTCTGCTGCAAGAAACCTCTTTAAAGTATGAACAGTAAAGACCCCACTCTGAAACTGAAGTGCCGCTGGCAAGGTCATGACATTTTCAATTGCCACATAGCTGTGCAGAATCTGGACAATGATTACGAAAGTCAAGAAGAACTGATGATGTGCTACTATTTTGAACTATAGTTAACTATGCTGGAAATAATAAATTGAAGAAGAATGGCATTGTATTCAGTATATTAAAAAGAACATTATAAGATATACTCTAACTTGCACTGTAATATCCATATATGCCTACAAGGAAAGTAAATTAATATGACTATTATTTAAATTTACAAGTCACCTAGTAGAGCCAAGCATGAAGAAACTGAAGGGTTCTATGAACTTTTACAATTTGATCAAATATGCAAACAAGATAAATTGATAATTACTCATAATGGGAATGTGAAAGTTAGAAATAGAGAGAAAAGACTGGTAGTTGGAAAAAAAGTTCTAGAACCAGCCTCTAGGGCAGTGGTTCTCAACCTTCCTATTGCCGCGACCCTTTAATACAGTTCCTCATGTTGTGGTGACTCCCAACCATAAAATTATTTTCGTTGCTACTTCATAACGGCAATTTTTCTACTGTTATGAATTGACCTCCCCAAAGGGGTCAGGACCCACAGGTTGAGAACCACTGCTCTAGGGTGACAGGCCCAGAAGGGGGAGAAGTTGCAGGGAGCAAGTTATGGGTTCACAGTGTGTGGGGAATTGTGCCTTTATACCTATGGACATGATTAGGCTTGGCCAGGGTCCTCTGACCCGTGTGAACACAAGCTGACAGGGCCTGCACTGTTTTGTGTTTCTTTGTACAGACACAGTGTGAATTCTTCCAACTTTGTATATGTTTTTGCAACCGGTAATCTCAGTTACTGGAGGTGACTGAGCTTTGTCTTTGGGTGGCTTGCTAGTGGAAGAATAAAACTATAAGACTCCCCTACACTCCCAACAACAAAATAATACAGTCTTTGTGACAAAAATGATGCTGGCCATCATAGCTCAGATTTTTAAAGACCAATGACTGATTCAATGCAAACGTCTTTTTTTCAATAGCAGAGACAGAAACTATATAGCAGCATGTTGGCAAATGAAATACACAGGAATTAAATCGACTACATCTGTGGAAAGAGATCATGGAGAAGCTCAATACCATCAGCCAAAACATGACCAAGAACTGACTGTGGGACAGAAAAGGAATTTGTCATAATCAATAGAAAATTGAAACTAGTCCACAGTAGCCAAAATACTACTACAACCTTGAATATGGCCCACTATGAAGATCTCAAGAATAGACTGGATGCATTGAACACTAATGACGGACGACATCACAACATCATATATGAAGAAAACAAAAGCTCTTTCTAGTGAAATTACAGAAAGCAGAGATGAAAGTAGGTGACAGAAAATATTCAGAAATTTGCTCTTGAGTACAGCTGCAATGATGCTAAGTCATCATGAAGCAAAAGAGTGGAACAGACATTTCAAAGGGCAGCCTGACAAAGTAAAGTATTACAATAATAGGTGCCTAGACCTGGAGTTTGAAAACCAAATGAGAACATGATCAAGCTGAATGAACTGAAGCAAAATTTAAGCCTTGAGATGAAATATTGAAAGATTATTTGGAAAAATTTGAAACAATACAGGAAACATCAAATTATGGAAGGAATACATAGTCTCTGTACCAAAAAGAATCGGTTAGTATTCAACCATCTCAAGAGGGAGCATATGATTGTGAACTGGTTGTACCAAGGACAGAATGTTAAGCTGGACTGAAGGCATTGACAAAAAACAAGGCTCTAGGAATTGACAGAATACTAATTAAATGCTTCAACAATGGATGGAGTACTGGAGACAAGCAATTGTCTATGCCAAGAAATTTGGAAAGCAGCGTTCTGAACAACTGACAGGGAGAGATCAGTATCTGTGTCCATTACAAAGAAAATGATCCAAAAGAATATGGACTTCATTGAACAATATTATTAATATCACATGGAAGTAAATCTTGTTGAGGATAACTTAAAAATTGTTGAAGCAATGCATCAACTGTCAGTGGTCAGTACTTCAGGCTTGAATCAGCACAGGATCTAGAATGAATGATAGCCTTGCTGACATCAATGATCTTGGCTGAAAGCAAAGAATCCCAGAAAGGTGTTTACTTGTATTTTATTGACTGTGCAAAGGCATCAGACTGTATGAATCATAACAATGAAGAAAATGGGGCCAGGGCGTGGCCCCTCCTCAGACTCAAATGGAAAACACTCCTAAAGGTCAACAAAAAGAACTTGAACTATTTATAAGCGTTTTTTAAAAATTTGTTGTTGGTTCTGTTTTCTTTTGTTGCTTTGTTTTGCTCTGTCTTGTTTTTTGTGTGCATATTATTATCTCTGCAGGTCTATCAAGATAAGATAGGAGGGATAAACAAGCTGAAGGAGAAAACAACAAGACCATTGGTTCCTGGGGGACATGGGATAGGAGGAGGCGGGGGTGGGGGAAAAGGAAGTGGGTGTTAACAAACCCAGGGACCAGGGAACAGCCAGTGATCCTCGATGGCGAGGAGGGTGTTGGAGACCTGGTAGGGCTTGACCAAGGGCAATGTAACCAAGAGCAATTACTGAAACCCAATGAAAGCTAGCCTGGAATTTAAGAACTCTTCTAATTTTTTTTAAACCTAGAAACTTTGGAATAAAAGAAAATGAGAAAATCTTCTTTTATCCATCACAACCATAGCTCCTTTGGCTTTTATTTCAAAACACGTTGAATAATGGGGGCGGGGGCAAAGCACACAAAGAGCATGGAAATTTGGCAAATATGGTAAATTTTGATATGAACATATGAATATAATATGAAGAGGCTTCAAAGGCTTTAAAAATAAAATGTAAAAATAATGGGAAATTGCCACAAACTTCTTGAAGCTGATTCCTATTGATGTATGCCACACATTGACTTCAAGGCATGAAATGGTAGGAAAGACTGACTTCTTAGAATGCATTCCAAAAAGGCTAAAAAATGATACATTATTTATCACTTTATTTTTTATTGCTAACACTCACTCAGTGACTGAAGATGGGTTATGTTTAATATATTTAATTTACTGAGTTAGTGGATGTGATATGGAATCAATTGAGATAAGAAATTAAGCCTATTAGGTTAGTTTGTTTGTAGCATTATTCAGGAATTTGCTGAATAATTTTCTCCTCTAGTCCCTGTGAATCAGGTCCACGGGTGTCAGTGGTCAGACTCAACCGATCTCTTTATTGCTGCATCTCTCTCACTTCCACTCAATAAGTGGATCCAGGTGGTCACCTAGCAAGCATTTCAGCCTCCCCACAGGCTCCCTTTAACAACAGTTCAGTCCTAGAGAGGAAAGTTTCTTCATGGCTCCAAATTTTTTTCCAGTTTCTGACATAAACCACTATTTCCAAATTCAAAAAAAACAAAAGAAAACAAAGGCTCCCCTTCTTTTTCTTCAATCTGTCAACAGCGCCCTAGGCAAGTCTTCTCACCCTGGAATGCCCTGAGCACTCAAGACACAGGGTGAGGCCTTCTTTGTGGGAATGTCTACACCAATTTAAAGAACCAGTTTTAACGGCTGAAGGCAAGTAGTCTTACAAACACCCTATTTTTACTTCCCAATAATCATTTCTATCAATCATTGTATCAATAACAATAGGCAGAAGAAAATAGTATAAACCTAGTACAGCCAGATCCTAAACTCCATTCTTAAAACAGTCCAGTTCTATCCTTTTCTATCTTACCTTAATCCTTATTTAAATTATTCCATTGATAAAAAGTATGGCTTTAGGCCTCTGATTGACTAAAGCCAGGGCCAGGCTTTCTGTCAGTCATTTTGACCTCTTTCAACCATTTTCAATACGCAACATGGTCTCTGAGAAATTCAAGGGGTGATTTCGTCCCCTGAGCTAAAAATATACATTAATCACATTTATTTTTGCTATTTCAAACAGGAATAACCAAAGACAACAACCAAAGAAAATAATAAAAACTTTAACTTCTTTCCAGAAAACAATTGAATAAACAGTGTGGCTTTATCTGACCTCTGGCTATCCAGAGAAGAAAAACTACATGAGGCAGGTGTCTAATAAGCATCCACTCTCCATCTTTATGATTTGTTTCTCTAGTGCTGTTCTCCCGGCACTGTAATGTGCCAGTGTGGATTGACTAGAGAAACACATTCATAGCACTCATCTATATGTAAGAGAGAGATTTATATCAAAGAGAATGTACTTTAAGAAAACATCCCAGCCCAGTCCAGCTCAAGTCCCTAAGTCTGATATTAGCCCATATGTCCAATTTCAGTCCATAAATTCTTCTTCAGACTCACACAACACATGCAATGATGTTGAATGCAGGAAGATCACAGGCCAGGGGGTGGAAAATCATGTGGATCCTGTGGTGGTGGAAGCATCTCAGTGTTGCTGTGGGTCTCCACGTGGCTCCTCCAGCTCCATGGATCTGGATTAGTGTAGCTCCTTGTGGCTTGTCAACAGGAATGTCTAGCAGAGAGTGTGTGTCTGAACTCCAGTGAGCTATTTATCTCCATTGAGACTCCAAATGAGGTCATCAAGCTGCGACCCGATTGACAGGCTGAAGTCCACCCCTTCACTCTTAATAGTCTCATGTTGACACTAGATTATGTAACTATCACATATATTTACAACCAGAAACACTGAATGAGATCAGCCTAAATGACTTCCCACTGGGAGATCCTCAGGAAAACTTCCCATTAGTGGTACTATGTAATCACAAGGTCAGTTAATCGGAACAGGCTACTGGTCTACTGCAGGTGCATTGTAGAAGCAGTTGAACAATCATGTTAACAAGTGAGCCTTTCAAGCACATGTTCTAACTGAGTCATAGAAATTAGAGCTAAGCAAGATTTGATTGTGCTATGTAATTCACCCTTTGAGGATTGGTGCGTGATTGTCCTTTATAGTCTTATCTTTCCATATATTTTCTTAAATGACATTGAGTGATTCAAACAAAAGGGATTTGAATATATTCATCGGGACAATATTATAAGAGACCTCATTATTAAAAAGTATTTCCTGATGTACAGCTTAAATTATCCTTTGCTAGATTCTAACCCACAAACCCCAATCACACCCGCTGGGTGCAATGATCCCATAATCCCAACTTCTCCTTTGGAATGGCACTTTTCAGAAGTGGCTTCTCCTTCCTGGCCTAATGTAGTCTGGGCACTTCAGTTCTTTTACTCTATGTTCACAAGACAATGGTGGCCTTCTAATGACTTTGATTTCCTTTCTTGGAATGCCCACCAATCTCTGGAAATTTTGAGCTTTTCTATAAATCTTCATATGTTTTATGCTGCTTGTGGCCCCAGTATATGAACTCTGATCATATAATAAGCTGGGCTTCTCTCCCCCTCCCCCACCGCCAAGTTGAACTGATCTTAGTGTAAAATGGTGTACATAAAAAATTAAGCTGAGAGAAATCACCTTCTTGTGAGGATTTTCACCTTGCTGAATACAATTCTGTGCTAAAGAGATTATTTTAGGAGGTTTTGTCTGCAGTGCTGTTATTGTACTGGTTGATTTATAATCAGAGTGAGCAGTTTAGAAATGCTGCAACCTTCATTCAGAAAGAGATTTTGCTCTACAGACAAGGTGACATGAAACACTTGCCCTTCTAAAAGAGGATTAGAGACTTACATTTTAAAGCCCTTTTTGGTACAATCACTAACATGATGCCAGTTTCCAATTTCATATAAGAAAGATCTCTAAGGAGATATCCAGCTCAATTAACTGAGAAATGACGAGTGAGACAGAACTTAACACTGATAGAGTGTGACTTACTGTAAAGACTCTGACCTTACTTGACCTCTTCAAAGCACAGTAACTAAAAAAATAGTAAGTGCTTAAAAACTGTGTTTGAATAAGGCCATTAAGAGCCAACAGCACAAGAAAGAAATGAGACAGTAATCCATGGTTTGGATAGTTTCTATTAATTTCATTTATTTGCCATCCATGAGGTAATTGAACTATGTTTAGATGTCAGAATCCATTTCATAAGTATCATTTCATAAATAGAATTCACGCCATCATTTAACCCGTTGTTGTATGGTGAGTAAAGGAATGTGTACATTAACCCTAAACAGCTAAACGGAACTCTATTCAGGCTCTGCCAGGTGACCATTAGAAAATGACCAGATAGCTGTGGGATTGCTTTCCTATCACACTGGTTTGTAAATATGAAGCCCCAATTTCCCCAGATACAGACGCATGCACCTAGTATGTGTAGTACACATACACACTAATGTATACATTTTGCTAACAAAAACATTTCCTTAGGGAGGATATGTCATGGATGATCTGTGAATAAAAATAAAGAGGAAAACAAAAGAAACCACAATAGTATAAAAGAACTATTAGAAAGAAGAGAAGTATTTTTTTTCCCTCCCATAACTGTCTACTTTTAATCAAACCTTGCAATATATTGTAGGAAAATGCAGACCGAAGAGCTTTGAGAGGACAAGAGGTGAAAGTAAAAAAGTATTCCAAATGATAAGACTTTGAAATTCTTTGGGACAATTCTTGAAGTTATGTTTTACACCAGGTTCACTAGGGAAACGAAATCAGTGACACTCATATACTTGTAAGAAAGAACTTTATATCAAGAAGTAATCATATATCAGGAAAACATCCCATCCCAGTCCAACTTAAGTCCATAAGTCTTATACTAGTCCAGAAATCCCTCTTCAGCCACATACAGTCACATCTAATGATGCAGAACGCAGGAAGATCACAGGCCGGTGGATGAAAAGTCCTGTGGATCCAATGGCGGTGGTTCTGGCAGGTATCAGGGTCCTCTAGCAGGCAGGCAAAGGCAGAGAGAGGTGAGGCGCTTTCCAGAGTCCCCCCTCATGGGAAGGCCATGCCCACAAGGAGGCATCATCATGCTGTGGTCTGATCCTTAAATGGACATGAACTTATGTAACCACAACAGGTTACTTACAGTACTCTCCTAGGAGCAATATTTAACTTTCTCTTTTATATTACCCCATTCTTGAAGTAGAAGAATTGGAAGGAAATGAGGATGAGGACCATGCAGGTAGACTACAATTTCCTCTGTCTCTTAATTGTTTACAAATATGTGAGCTGAGGTCAGCGGTTCAAAACCACCAGAAGAAAAAGTGGGGCGAGGAGGGAGAAAACGAGGCTTTGGTACTTCTTCAGAGAGTTCCAGTCTTAGAAACCCGCAGGGTTGTTCTATCATGTTCTGTAAGATCCGTTTGACTTGAAAGTGACTCCATGGCAGTGAATTTGGTAAAGTCAAGCCCGAAAATACTTTTTAAAGCAATTATATTTTCTGAAATATGGATACTTCTGTATAAAGCCAGGTGTAAATATCCATTTATTTTGTAACTGAGACCTTCCTTCACACTTTAGGATTTAGGCACATCCCTAGTCTGCTTTAGCCACCAACGTGTTCTTTTCACTTGCTTGTTGGTAGGCCAGCTCCACTGTTCCTGCATGCACCGATCCTTCGAAGGGACCGTCCTCCCAGAGCTATCCCGTTATTCAAGGGGAATAACTCATACCAGGTGATCGCAAACTGCACATCTATGCCCCTAATAAATCTCTACACAGTTCTTACTGTGTTGTGGTCAGAGGCTGAATCTTCTAGGTAAGCAGTGGCTTTGTGAGCTAAGCTCCTGCGTACCCAGACATTCTAAGTATTAATTCTTGATTTCTAAAAAATACTATCTTTGTCATCACCTTGTCAAACTGCACCAAACACTCACTAGGTATAGAAAAGAGTGGGGAGTCTTGCTTCAGTGAAAGTAACAGTGAAAGAAGATTAATCTTTTGGGAAATTAAATCTGGTTAGCGGCATAAAGGTGTGAGCATTCAGACACGACCATTTAGTAAGCAAGACAATAAAGTGAGTTTTAAAAATCATACAGTCAGGAGGATATGCTTACATGGCAGGTAATTTTGTTTATTTTCAGGACATATACGTTCAGTATTTCATATAGTTACTATAATAGTTGCTACACTCAATTACTAATCCTTGTTCTCTTGGCATCCATTCAGAAAGCCATGCAAACTCTTACTGAATATCGAATATTTACATTTTGCAGGTGCTATGGATAAAATGTTAAATGAAATGCTAATAGCCTTAAGAACATTTTTTATTGTATTATAGGGCACATACAACTGGAGATATTATCAAGCATAATGTGATCATGCTAAATACAGGTAGTTACGAAAAGACAAGTATGGCCAGGTCCTAATTGCACTGGAGGTGCCAGGGACAATATTGTTAAGACTTGTTGAGCTGGAGCGGCCTCAGGATCCCACTGATTACAGGGATCTACATGTGACCTCCTCCCTGGGGGATGGACAACAGAAAAGTGGGTGAAGGGAGATGTCGGACAGGGCAAGATATGACAAAAT
>NW_022107431.1:56864010-56878696 GCF_000313985.2 Echinops telfairi | reverse complement strand
CCAAGAGGAAAGCGAATTTTGGGAATAATGAGGGCAACAAATGTATAGATGTGCTTTACACAATTGATCTATGTATTGTGATGAATTGTATGAGCTCCAATAAATTGATTAAAAAAATAAGAGCAATTGATGGTTTGGCGTCCTACTTTTACCTGTTGAGATTGAGCGTCTCCATTGTCTCCACAGATGGCGTCAATTTGATTTCTGTACATTCTTTTTGTAGTAGTCCACCTTTTTGCATTGTTGAAAAGGTTTTTTTTCTATGAATAACTTGTTGGTGATGTGATCTCCGGCTTCATTTTTATCACCATGATCATATTGTTTCTTCCTTTTTGTTTAAATCACCAATAATTATGAATGCATCTAAATTCCAAACTGAAGACATTGGTAGGCTTCTTCAATTTATTTATCACTAGCTTTAGTGGCTATTGCATAAAGTTAAGTCATAATTGTATGGATTAGATTTCCTTAAGTGTTAATAGACATTATCCTCTCAGACAGTGTTGTACTTCGAGACAGATATGGAAATATCCTTTGTGACAACAAAAACACCAATCTTCTTGATTATGTCCTTCCTGGCAGAGCCAACCACATGTTTTTCTGATTCGAAATGGCCAATTCCAGTCGATTGCAGCTCCCTAGAAGCTAGACTAGGGATCTCAATCTTGAGGCCTCCCATTGCATTTTTGGCGACTTCCAATTTTACTAGTGTCATACTTTGTACATTCCATGCTCCCATTATTTATTGATGTTTGCAACTGTTTCTTCTTCTTTTGAGTCATGACCCATCAGCCGAGGAAGGTCCCGAAGGCTTTACTCCTGCCCACTGTATTTGACCCTCATGCTCGACTCGACTGTGAGCAGGAACTTCCGACCTGAGGGGCTGATGTCCTGGCTCCATCTCTCACAATGCTCTACCTCCTTTCACGAGGGTTTCAATACATGAGAAAGTGTTGATGCCATCCAGAGGGTGTTTCACGCCTCATTCCTTCGAAACGAACAGCCTATTCCTTTTTCACAGTCTGTTCTTCTCCGGAAGGTCTGCCAAAACCTGTTCATTCTGGGTGACTATGCTGCCATTTGAAAGACCAGTGACAAAGCATTCAGCATCACAGCCACACACAAGCCACCTCAGGACAAAACACTGACAGACAAGTGGTGGAAGCACATGGTAGGCTTCACCATATCAACTCTAAGGACCTAATGGGAGAAATGGTAAATCCTTGGCTAAGAACACAACACTAATAACACATATTTTCAATGTCCTTTTCCTCCCAGAATAAACTCATGAATCCCTTGTTGTTGTAGTTAGAATGACAGCCCCAAACATGCCCCTAGAAGCTGTATACATGTTTTACTACTTGTCAAAAGGGTGTTTGCAGGTAGGATTAAGGGTATGGGTTTTGAGATGAGGAGATTATCCTGGATTATCCAAGTGGACCCAGTATAATCTCATGATCCCTCAAAGGAGAGAACCTTTTCCCACTGGAGTTAGGAAATGTATGAAAAAGACAGGGTCCAGAATTATTGGCTTCGACTGGGGAAGAAGGAGGCCACAGCGATTCAAGAGCAGCTGTGATCTGTGGAAACTGGGAAGCGGGGGAGGGTGGGGGTGGATGTCCCATCAGTGGATAGTCAGCAAGAAAGCTGGGAGCTCAGTCATGCAACTGCAAGAAATGGATGTGCGAGCAATACCTTAAATGAGCAAAGAACGAAGTCTGCCCTCAAGCTGCCAGAAAGGGATGCAGCCCCGCCAATGTGACAATTTCAGCCTGCACTTCTGACCTACAGACCTGTGCTTTCGTAAATTATTTTTGTTTCAAGTCACTAAATTGTTGGTAATTTGTTACAGCTGCAATGCACACATATACTTAGTTTTTTTGTGTGTGTGTGTGTGTGTGTGTAAAGCGCATTTGTACATTCATTGCCCTCATCGTTCTCAAAACATTTCCTCTCCACTTAAGCCCCTGGCATTAGGTCCTCATTTTACCCCACCCTCCCCGCTCCCCCTTATGTTAATGTCAGAGCTGGAGTTAATAAAGGCACTGGCTGTCAATTTTTCAGCATTTGCTTTTTTTTCTTTCTGGGAAGCAGCAAATGGTAAAAAAATTTTTTTTCAAAGATTTAATAAATATTTTTATAGGGTTCAGGTAAGTCAAATGGGAAAACTAGAGAAACTCAGAAATAAAGGACTTTTACCATATGTAACAAAAGGAGCCCCAGTTGGCCCTGATGGCTTAGCGATTGTAGATTGGCTGCTAACTGCAAGGTCAGCAGTTCAAAACCACCAGTCTTTCCATGTGAGAAAGATGGAACGCTCTACTCCCCCCAAAGTTACAGTCTCAGAAGTTCACAGGAGCAATACGAACCCTGTCCTATTGGGTCACCATGAGTCAGGATCCACTCAATGGCAGTGAGTGAGTGATATTTAACAAAAACATCTAGTATGATTCATTGACTGCGTGGATCTTAACCAACTATGAGTAACAATGTGAAGAACAGAAATTCCTGAACACTTAGTTGTACTCATGGAGAATACCTAAGAATACCCACACAGTGGTTCCAATAGAACAAGGGTGATACTATATGGTTTTAAATCAGGAAAAGCATGCATCAGGGTTGAATTCTTTCACCATGTACATTCAGTTTGTATGATGAGCAAATAATCTGTGAAACTGGAGTGTACAGCAAAGAATCTGGTATCAAGATCAGAGGAAGCGATTAACCTGGGATGTGCTGATGACACAATCTTGCTTTCTGAAAGCCAAGAGCACTTACTGAGGAAGGAAAAACATATAGCCTTTGGTATAGATTACAACTCCAGGAAAAAAACAAAACTGCTCACAATGGAACCAATTGTCAACATCATAACAAACAGAGAAAAGATTGAAGTTTTCAAGGATTTCATTTTACCTAAATCCACAATCAACACTCATTGAAGCAGAAGTCAAGGAATCAAATAATGGATTGCATTAAAAAGAATCTGCTGCACAAGATTTCCTAAAGCATTAAAGAGCCAAGATATCACGTTGAGGGCTAAAGAGAGCCTTATCTAAGCCATACAATTTTTAGTTTTCTCATATGTATGTGAAAGCTGCATAATGAATTAGGAAGGCCAGTGGACAAGTGATGCATTTGAATTATGGTGCTGCACCAGCCTATGCGATCACGAGGTGTCAAAGGGATCAGGTATAAGGCATCATCAGAACAAAAAATCTTACCATAGTGAATGATGGGGGGAGTGCGGAGTGGAGCTCCAAAGTCTATTAGTAGGCCACTGGAGATCCCCTTGCATAGGCGTCTCAGGGAGGAGACGAGCCAGTCAGGGTGCGATGCAGCAACGATGAAAAATACAACTTTCCTCTAGTTCCTAAATGCTTCCTCCCCACCCCCACTATCATGATCCGAATTCTACCTTGCAAGTCTGGCTAGAACAGAGGATGTACACTGGTACAGATAGGAACTGGAAACACAGGGAATCCAGGGCGGATGATCCCTTCAGGACCAGTGGTGTGAGTGGCGTTACTGGGAGGGTAGAGGGAGAGTGGGTTGGAAAGGGAGAACTGATTATAAGAAACTACATGTGACCTCCTCCCTGGGGGACGGACAGCAGAGAAGTGAGTGAGGGGAGACTTCGTACCGGGCAAGATATGACAAGATGATAATTTATAAATTATCAAGGGCTCATGAGGGAGGAGGGAGCGGGGAGGGAGGGGAAAGATGAGTTCCTAGTGCCGGGGGGTTAAGTGGAGAGAAAGTGTTTTGAGAATGATGAGGGCAATGAATGTACAGGTGCGCTTTACACAATATACGTATGTATGGATTGTGATAAGAGTTGTATGAGCCCCCTAACAAAATGATTAAAAAAAAAAAAGAATTATGGTGCTGGTGAAGCATACTGAAGGCACCATGGACTGTGAAAAGAACAAACCCTCCTGTCTTGAAGACAGCCCAGCCAGACTGCTCTTCTGGAAAATGAATGGCGAGGCTTCGTCTCGTGTATTTTGGATATGTTGTTAGAAGAGGCCAGTCCCTGGAAAAGGATTCGCTCTGGGTAAGGCAGGAGGTCCACAGTAAAGAGGAAGACCCTCAACAAGATGCAGGGACACAATGGCTACCACCCAGGAGGCGTGGGCAGTGGTTCATGCTTTGGTCTATGGGGTGGCTGGCATCCAGCAACCACATAAGGATGAAATGGGGGAAAGCATCACAAAACAACAGATAGTTTGGGAGGCTCTCGGGTAACATTGAAGACAAGTGCCTCATCCAAACTGAGCGAGAACAGGAGCCCTCAGCCTCACTCTATAGGTGTTCTGAACATTATTTTTTAATTTTTGTTTTCTAAATTTTTATTTTGGAAAATAAGAAAAGTGTCCCAGACAAGCAGGTGTTATACTTCTGGGTGCAGTCAGGACCCCCTGCCTCCATTTCCCTTGTCTCCTCAGATCTTTGGTAGATGTTCCTATTGCAACATAATCATGCAACTGTCCATCCCATCCGTTACAGATGTTAAAATAATTCTGAACTGTTTCAGCAACACCCACGCCAAGGCTGAGCACAGGTTCCTCTTCGCTGCCGCATTGGGAGCTTGTGCTAATTTCCCTGGCAGATTCACAGCTCTGGCTTCAGCATGACTTCTCTTCTTCACACTAAGCTGTCCTCTGATAAGATGCAGCTGGGGAAATCCATCGCTCTCGGGACCAGTTGGGCTTTCACATCAGCTAAGTTAATTGACAGGAGGCTTAACATGTTCCTTAATTATGACTGCACAGTCATTATGGAAGTCGCTTCCAAATCATGCCCAAACAATGTTTTCAGCTTTCTGATGAACTAGTTATGAAAATGTGGGCTATGAAAATACAACCCACAACCCTGTTTGATGCTAACAAGGCTCCAAAATGGACAGGAGTGGAGCTCAGAGGGAGAACCCTGCTGAAGGTCAAGTGTGAAAAGGGTGTCTTTCCCCAGCTCTCACTTTACGCAGCATCTCTCCACCTGGGGTATCCTGGGTAGTTCCACCAATCAATTGACGCTTCTTTTTAAATCAATAACCAATGGCGAATCAGTTCCCTTTAAGCCTCTCTGGCAATTATTTTTAACATGGATAATATCTTTTGACATTGTATTATAAACATTAATTTTATAAGTAGATGTAAGAGGTAAATGACTAGAGGTTTAGTCAAATATGCCTATTTGGCTTGATGCATATTCTTTTTTTTCCTTTTCTTGTTTTTTTTTTAATCGTTTTATTAGGGGCTCATACAACTCCTATCACAATCCATACATACATCAATTGTGTAAAGCACATTTGTACATTCATTGCCCTCTTCATCCTCAAAACAGTTCCTCTCCACCTAAGCCCCTGGAATCAGCTCCTCAATTTTTCCCCTCCCTCCCCGCTCCCTCCTCCCTCATGAACTCTTGATAATTTATAAATTATTATTTTGTCATATCTTGCCCTGTCCGACGTCTCCCTTCACCCACTTTTCTGTTGTTTGTCCCCCAAGGAGGAGGTCACATGTAGATCTTTGTAATCGGTTCCCTCTTTCCAATCCACCCTCCCTCTGCCCTCCCAGTATCACCACTCACACCACTGGTCCTGAAGGGATCATCCGCCCTGGATTCCCTGTGTTTCCAGTTCCTATCTGTACCAGTGTACATCCTCTGGTCCAGCCAGACTTGCAAGGTAGAATTGGGATCATGATAGAGTATGTGTGTGTGTGTGTGTGTGGATGGGGGGTGGAGGGGGTGGAGAGGAAGCATTTAGGGACCAGAGGAAAGTTGTATGTTTCATCCTTGCTACATCGCACCCTGACTGGCTCATCTCCTCCCCGAGACCCTTCTGTAAGATGATGTCCAGTGGCCTGCAAATGGGCTTTGGGTTGCCACTCCGTACTGCCCCCCTCATTCCCTATGATACGATTTTTTGTTCTGATGATGCCTGATAACGGATCCCTTCGGCACCTCATGATCACACAGGCTGGTGTGCTTCTTTCATGTGGGCTTTGTTGCTTCTGAGCTAGATGGCTGCTTGTTTACCTTCAAGCCTTTAAGACCCCAGACGCTATATCTTTTGATAGCTTTCTTCACCACATTTGCTTATTCACTCACTTTGTCTTCAGCAGTTGTGTCTGGAAGGTGAGCATCATAGAATGCCAATTTAATAGAAGAAAGTATTCTTGCATTGGGGGAGTACTTGAGTGGAGGCCCAATGTCCTTCTGCTACCTTAATACTAAACCTATAAATATATGATGCACATTCTTTAGTTACATATTTCTCTGGATATTAGATTGTTAGTTTGTACCTGACAGTTATAGAGGAGTCATAGGGGGAGAAAATGATCATAGGAGGTGATCTAGTTCAATCCTTAGTTCATTTTCTGGATAAGAAATGAGCTCAAAAAGATTAAATGCTTTTCCTAGATTACTTAGCTTACTGATCATAGAGCCAAGTTGAGAAGTTGTATTTTTTGACCTTACATTTTGTGTGTGATTATAAAAATAATAGGTGGTCGCTGCAGAAGTCTTGGGATGTATTAAATGTATATAAGTAAATTATATCATGCAGAACCCCTCACTTTAGAGCTAGGTATTCTTAATCATTTTTTAACTTTTTGATATAGATAGAAATGTTTCTTTAAAAATTGAGATCTTATTGTATACATAGTTTGATATATTTATCTTTTATTTATCATTAATATGCCCAAATATTTTCTTGCTGTCATCTCATGGCATGTTAGGAGCCCTGGTGGTATAGTGGGTTACACCTTGGGCTGCTAACCACAAAGTCAGCAGTTCGAAATCATCAGGTACTCCGTGGAAGAAAAATGAAACTTTCTATTTTTGTAGAGAGTTATAACCTTGGAAACCCACAGGGGTCATTCTACCCTGTCCCTGAGGGTCAATGAGTCAACATTTCCTCAATGGCTGTGAGGTTTTGTTAATGACTTATAGTGACCCTGTAAGACAGAGCAGAACTGACTTATTGAGTTTCCAGGGCTGTAAATCTTTATGGGAGAAGACTGCAACATCTTTCTCTCACTGTGGCAACTGGTGAGTTTGAACCACTTCTTTTTAGGTTTGCAGACCAGTGCTTTAACCACCGCACCACCAGGACTCATTAAAGAGATGCAACTTAAGAGATAACAGAATAATGTGTAACCTTTTTATAGCATGAACGCCTTTTTATTTCAATCTCTTTGATGGTTATTAATTTGATATTTATAACAATCTCAGTAATTATCTTAAAGATAATATTTAAGAATAAATATAAAATCACTTGAACATTTGTAGTTACCCTGTTGCTTGTGCCATACTAAATTTTGTATGGAAAAATAGAAACAATTCAAAATTTATAAAAATGTATTCCAAATTTTTTCTACATATAGAGGATTTGAGGAAGAATTGTGATGTTCATAAAATTTAAACCAATGGGAAACTCTTTACTAAAATGCATTTAAAAATAAAATTTCAGTCTCAAGAGATTCTGTTATAGTGGATGATAAAATCTGAATATTTAAATCCCACTAGGACAAATAAAATTCTTCTAAGTATTTGCACATCTAACAATGATATATTCATTTTTAGGCCTCTTTTAGTCATCTTTAACTTTAAAGATGTGAGAATATTTACATATTCTGTCATTCACTTTCTCATTTTGATCTAGTTTTGATTAAATTTCTCCCTCTGAGAACTGGCCGTATCTTTTTTGCCATAATTGAACATTTTACAGAATCTTACCTTAGACTAATTCATCTTTTACACTATAGTATTAGGATGTCTGAAAAAAATTAAATGGGAAAAAAAGTCTGAAGAGAATCAAAGATCTCCCGGCAATTTTCAAATGGCTGGCATTCAAGTCAAGCATTTTATGGGCTGATGGAATGTGTTAATAATGTGAGATATTTGCCCTTTCTTGGAAAATGGAGTTAACATGTCACCAATTATGACATCTTGCCTATTTGAACTTTACCATCAAAAGGACACTTCTTGGAAAACCGTTTTATGGTTCTAAATGGACAGCAACTATATCTTCAGCGTGAATGGAAAGATGTGCTGAAACACATCTCTGCTAAAATCTATGTGTTCCACAATCATGACCCTGGTTGACTCCCTTGAAAGGACTTGCATCATCTTTTAATCAATTGATGGTGCCCCTGTATGCCCCAAGTGTACAAAATAAATTAGATGTAAAGCTCTGTGCTTTCAAAGTCATTAGAGATTAATTTTTAAATTATAAGCATACTGGAAATTTCTGATCTTCACTCCTTGGGAGTATAAATAAAGTCTCTTCTCACTCCTAAAATTTGAAAGGTAAAATAGAAAAAAAGAAATAGATGTTGACCTACCAATTTTTTAAAGAGCATCTAAGTATATTTAGGAACAAATTCACCTAGTTCTGTAGAGGCAGGAGCACTGGAATTCATGTTATCAGAAACATGACCTATAATCCGAGTCATCAGTGTCTCACCTGGTTTTCTTATAAACCAGAACCTTCATCCTACCCACACACAAATCCTCAAGAACAAGGGGCTATCCTGTAATAATGAGTCTGTTTTCTGCCAGCACATTGTTAGGGAAATGGGTGCTCTGCGAAACAAAAAACATTACCCTGATTTATCCTTCCAGTTATCGACGGACACCTTTTCTCAATGTACCAGGCATTGTGCTCACTCCCAAGCTCATCCCCAAGTAAAACACAACAAAACAAAATGAAACCTTTTTTCTTATGATAATTTGCTTTTTGATATAATGTACTTCTCAAATGGAAAATCGAATAGAGATTTTGGGCATGAATTATTATCATAATATGAATCATTACTAATGATCATACATATTGTGCTCCTTAGTAATTTTATTGCTGTTGGTAATGACGAGTCAGTTTTGACTCATATGCCCCACAGAGTCAAACACCGCCCCGCCCTTTGTCATTCTCACAATTTTTGTTTGAGCCCATTGTGGCAGCTACTCGGTCAATCCAGTCTGTTGGGGGCTTTTCTCCTTCTACGTTACCAAGCATGATGTCTTTCTTCAGGACTGGTCTCTCCTGACCACGTGTCCAAAATCCATGATGAAGCCTTGCCATCCTTGCATTCTGGTTGTACTTCTTCCATGACAGATTTGTCTGTGCCTTGGGAGTCCATGGTACTTCCAATATTCTTAGCCAGCACAGTAACTTAAATGTCTCAATGCTTTGATCTTCCTTATTTGATGATAGTTGTATTAGAAATTAATAAGTGGGTCTCTATTACTATTTGATGAATTCATAAATTGCCATTTACTCCACTGACAACTTCTCTGACTTGAGCCTATGCCAATGAAATAAAATAAAATAAAAATGCATTTACCCTTGAAGCTTTGAAACGTGAACAGCAACAAATAATGGACTGCGATAATAGCAGAGGATATCCAAACGTGTGTTTGGGGTTGGGCCAGCAAAGTTACCAGCAAGACTTCTCAAACTTGTCTTCAAATTTCTCTAACACTGCTTCTAAGGGTCCCAGAATTTGTCAACTGGAGAAGTGGAAGAGAGTTGAAGGATCTGCTTGAACCTTTGAACATGTTTTATCTTTAATCCTGAAATAAATGTTGAGGCAAGGATTTTGATTTGACACACATAATCTTTTAAGTTCTTAACTCATAGATACTGTTTAACTACACTGAGGGTTTATTGTGTTCTCAGTTTTATTTGGAAGTGGCTTATTGACTATCAAAAACGTGTATGAGGTATCCAGTATTTGTTTCTGTAGGATGTTGAGCTATGGATACATTAAGTAACTTGTAAAAGGCACAAGCTGGTAAACAGCAGAGCTATGGCTTGTCCCAGGCGATCTGACACTACAGTCTGTGCCTCGAATCACTACCCCACAGGGTCAAATCAACAATTCAACTACTCACTGCCATTGGGTCGATGGTGACTCATAGCAACTCTGTAGGACAGGGGAGATCAGCCCTTGTGCTTTTTCGGGACTGGATCTAAGGGAGTAGAAAGACTTTTCTTTCTCCCATGGAGGGGCTGGTGGTTTCAAACTGTTGATCTTGAAGATTGCAGACCAAATGCAGAACCACTTTGCCAGGGCTCCCACTATGCTGGGTGCTGTTTAACTGTCTGCCATCTACTTGATTCTGACTCATGGCTACCCCCAGGCTTATAGAGTAGAAGTGTTACATAAGGTACTTTGTTTTGTTTGTTTGTTTTTGGTAGTGATCCAGCAAAAATGTATTATTTTTTTATAAAACTATCCCAGTAGTTAGCTATAGCAATAAAACATTTTTATAAGCCCAAGCTATCTATATGTCTCAATATACCTACAAGGCTAAAATTCTGTGCTAATTTAGCTTTTGAATCTACAATGTGTTCTAGTCTGTGCTGTCGTTATTACCCAATTACCACGATGCTTTGAATCACGTGATTTCATCTGCATGTGGTTTCTACTGCACATGTTACAAACACATGTTGTTGATTTCCTTCCTTGCTTCCACTTTATTTATTTTTTAATAGTTATGGATTTCGATGAACTTTTCGCTGTACTAACTACAATACATTGCTGATAGATAGATTGATAATAGATAGTAGATCATAGATAGATGATAAATAGACAAATGATAGGTACAGATATTTCCTATCATCCATAACCACAGATATTTTGGTAGGTTCTCTTAAAGGCTTTCTTAAGCATAGTCATTCATTTTTATCATCTGAAATGATGGTGTTTTATATTCTCAGCATCCCATAAGCGTGTTTCTAAGCCCATAATCATATCTCGTGTCATTATTGATGGCTGTTGCATGTTGTGAGCTTTTGGAAGCAGAGCACCAGGCCTGTCTTTGGAAGTGTCTCTGAGTATGTTCAAACCAGAAACCTACAGATGACAAGACTGCTGGTGTGCTACCCAGAATCCTCATATTATATGGTGCCCCAAAGTACACATTCACAGACATCCGATCTCTTTCAACTCATAGTGCCCCTTTATAGGGTTTACTGGGGCAGAAAACCTCACCCTTCTCTCATGGAGCAACTGTGGTTTTGAACTGCTGATCCTGAGATTAGCAGCCCAATGTGTAACCCACCATGCCACCAAGGTACCTTCCCACTACCAAAGTTCTGAGACTGTGTCTCTTGACTAGAGTAGAAAGTCCCCTCTTTCTGCTGAGGTGTGATTGGTGGATTTGAACTGCTGACCTTGGTTAAGAGCCCAATGTGTAACCACTACTCTGCCAGGGCTCCTCTATGTATTGATTGCCTGTGAGGAGTCAGCCGTAATTCCATAATAATGAGCATAAAATAGTGAATAAACCTGAGAAAAATCTCTGTCCTCGGCATGGGCTCATGCTTCGGAATTCTGAAGGAATTCATTTTCAAACGAATTACACTGTCATGTCTTGATCATATTGGATTGTAGAATCACCAGTCATCTTTGAACGTAGCGCCCAGGTACTTTTACAATCTGACCACATTCCAATAAACAGCGTTCCTGAACAGACAGGCCTTGAGCCAGGGCTAGAAATGTGTTCTAGGGGGAGGTATAAAGAGAGGGATAGAACAAGTGCTTGGGTCCTGCAGTGCAAACTGCTAGGGTGCGTGGCCCAAGGACATGGAAAGGTTTGTAAGCATACTAGTCGGGTTGAGGCAATCTGCCTATATGACAAAGCCAGAGTGGAAGACAGGCGCTGACCCACAGAGGCTATTATTTGCTGATTTGTATAGGGTATCTGTGGCTTGGGGCTGATGAGGGCAACATCCTGGTCTTGACATTAATCCAGTGAAAATCTGGACACAATATTTGTTTGTCGTTAGCTTGCTCAACAACACAGGGCAAATCTACGAATCTCCGCAGGCTACTAGCTTCCATTCGAAAAGTTAAGGTAACATTTACCAGTAAACTGGCTCAATAGCTTATTACAATTTGTATTCTAAGGCGTATCAGACTAGTTTATATGTTATAGCACATGGAATCAGGCTAATAAAAATGACCAAAGGTGCATAAATAGCATAAACGGTGAAGGATTCATAAAATCAATTATACAGCAGTTTGCCTTCCCAAACGGCAGTATCAAGGCACAATTCAGAATTGTTATCACAGTGAATCATAACAATAGCCACCTTCAGCTGATTTTGCCCTGAGGTTCAGTGGAAGTTCAGTTCTTCATTTTCTATTCTCAACTGACTTAGTGCTTCTAGCCAGAGAGAAGCACACGCGGATCTCTCATCTGAGGGACCTGGTATTTTGATAGCAGATTACTCAGAGTCTGTATTGTATTTGTGATCCACACTAGTATTATGTCAGCATTCAACACAAATACTTACAAATCCCGAGTTGTAATTCCTGTAAAATCAAGGAACAATTGCTATAGAGTTTCCATCTTATTTTCCAATGATTTTTAATTGAAAAAACATTATTTTCTGTTACTATTGCTATTCAGTTTATTATTCTGAGTAACATCTATAAACGGATGAACCTCACATTTATGCACCTGCCTGTTCAATATCCACTTATCTACTTGGCTTTCTCAAAGATACCGGCTTTAATATATTCCAAACAGAATTGCTGAGCTTCCTTTCCATGCTCTCGCTCCCCATCTCAGTAAATAGAATGCTTTTTCCAGTCATTGTCCACATAGGAGTTGCCCTCGTTTCTTTTCCTTCCTAGATGGATATTTTGAGCAGACCTGAATCTGAACATCTGGACTTGCCTCTGTGTGTGCTACCTCACAGCCTACAGCACCGATCTACAAAACCATCTATTCTCCGCTGGATGACTTCAACAGTTTCCAACTGGCTTTTCCTATGGAATTCCACTCTTGGCTGTTGTAAATGTGCATCAGTGAACACAAGTGTATAGATATCTTGTAGCCCCCTGTTGTTAAGTAATGGGTAGATACCTAGGACTAAGGTTGCTGGTTCATAAGGTAATTCTATATTTAACATGTTGTAGAACTGCCAAACCCGTTTTTGCAGAGACTGCATTAATTTGTGACCCCACCAGCAATAGAAGAGAATCCCAATTTCTCCACATTCTAGCCCACACTTGTTACTTTCCCTGTTTTCTCTTTTTAATGATAGCAATCCAAGTAGATATAAGGTTGTATCTCTTTATGGTTTTGATTTACATTTGCCTGATAACTAGCCATGTGGAGCTTTTTTGCATGGGTTACTTGGCCATTTGTAGATCATAAATATGTTCTAGTAAATAGTGAAATGTCTAATCAAGTCTTTTGCCAATTAAAAAAATCAGGTGGTTGTCTTGATTTGTTGTGAGTTGTAGGCATTCTTTACAGGTTTGGATATTAAACCCTTTTCGGTTATGCATCCTAAATATCTTATTCCAATTTGTAGGTTGTCTTTTCACTCGTTGATAAAGTAGGTAGACGTGCAAAAGTGTTTCCATTTCAGTCTGATTGATCTATTTGTCCTTCGCTACTCAGGCTTTTAGTGCCATATCCTTAATCCATCATCATAAACAACACTCCTCTGTTATGTTCTAAGGGTTTTATGGTTTTAAACGTAGTCCTGTTCTTGAGCTTAAAGGAAAAGCTTTCAAACTTCGCTCTTTGAATATGATGTTTATGGGGGTATATTTTTGCCTTGATCTGCCTTGATTAAAACCCACAGAGCTGCTGGTGGTTTTGAACTGCTGACCCTGCAGTTAACAGCGCAATACATAACCCACTGTGCCACCAGGATTCCTGTGTGTGACTATGTGTGTGCGTTTAAATAAATACCCCGTATCATATTAAAAAATTACCATTCTATTCCATGTTTGTTGAGTGTTTTTATCAAGACAGGGTATTAGATTTTTCAAATGTCTTTTGTGTGTGTGCCTTGACCGAGGCGATCATGCAATTCTTTGTCTTGGTGTTACACTGTGGTGTAGCTCATTGACTGATCTCCTGCCTTCTGGAGTAAGTCCCACTTGGTCATATTGTGTCATTCCTTTGTTTGGTGTTGCCTCTTGTTTTAATGATGATTTCATATCTATCTTATCCTAGTACCTAGTATGACCATACCAGAAATACCAGAGGTGCATGCCTGTAAAGAATATAACTTTCTTTTCTCAGTCTTGTAAGGTTAGAAGTACAAAGCAGACATTGGCTCTAAGGTCTTTGTTTGTAAGTAGCCGTGGGAGCTCTTGGGTTTCATTGACATGCCTTAGTCTTCTGAGTGTCCGCCTTCCTCCTGTGTGTGTGTCTGGATTTTTTTAATAACTCCGAAGTGATTGGGTTTAGGAATCACCCTCCACTAGAGGACCTCCTTCACAATAGTGATAACAGCAATAAAAGCAAACAAAGTCATATTTACAAGCACAGAACATAGGAGGATTTACACACATATTTGGGGGTGACACATTCAGTACATAACATATATTTACAAAAGGTATTGTTCTTTAGTTTTCTTGGGGTGTCATTGGCTTTGGCATCAAAACTTGCATCATAGCATGAGTCAGGGTGCGTTCCTCACTCATATTTTTTTGGAAGGCTTTAATAAGGATTGGTGTCAATTCATGAAATGCTTTGTAGAATTCTCTAGTGAAAACATTGGTCCAGGTATGTTTTTTTTTTTTTTTTTTGCTTGTAAAAGTCCTGGACCACTAGGCCAAATAGAGCAGCCAGTCCACAGAGAGGACCACATGGCCAGCCCCACTATGAGATGAGATGCCCCTCACTGGCCCATGGCCCTGCGGGGGAC
>NW_022107431.1:56804297-56862301 GCF_000313985.2 Echinops telfairi | reverse complement strand
TTTAAATGGAGAGAAAATGTTTTGAGAAACGATGTACAAATGCGCTTTACACAATTGATGTGTGTATGGATTGGGATAACAGTTGTATGAGCCTCTAATAAAATGTTAAAAAAAAAAAACAGGAAAAAAAAAGTTTTTATTAACGATTAAATATCTTGATTTGGTAGGGGTCTGTTGAGTTTGTATATTTCTTCTTGTGACAATTTAGAGAGCTTACTTGTTTCTAGGTATTAGTTCATTTACTCTGTAGTTTCTGTTTCGGTTGCCATCCTTTCTATGTCTGTAGGATTGCTTTGGATGCCCCCAGTTTCATTTCTGATTTCTGTTATTTTCATCTTCTCTTTTATTTTCTTTTTCAATCTAATTTAAGGTTTGTTGATTATATATATAAAAAAACCCAAACTCTCGACTCTCAGGTCGATGTCCACTAACCAGCTTCAGGTTTTGTTGATTGTATTGTTTTTCTGTTCTCTATTTCATTTATTTCTGCTTTGATATTTGTTATTGTCGTCTCTCTAGAACTGTTGGGCTTAGATTGGTCTTCTCTTTCTCAAGTTACTTAGTTATATTATTGATTTAAGCTGTATTCTTATTTACTATAGATGGCTACGGGTATAAAGTTCCTTCTGTGAATTGTTTTTGCTGTATCCTAGAAGTTTTATCATACTATACTTTCATTTGACTCTAAGTATTTTCTTTTTGTCTTGATTTATTTCCAACTCGACTCAGGTCATTTAAAATTATGTTTTTATATTTCTAGTTATTCTTTTTTTGTTTATACCTAGCTTTATTCCATTGTGCTCAGAGAAGATAGTTTGCATGTTTTCAATTGTTAAAAATATATTGAGATGCCTTGTTTTGTCACCTAGCATCTGCTTCCCTCAAGGGGAGTGGCCACGTGCACTAGAGAAGAATGTGCATTGCTCTGATGGTCAGTGGTAGCCGTTACATTTAGTTGGCATCAGTCCCTTTTGGAAACACACAGTGTTTTGTATTTCTTTGGGTTTCTGTTGGTCAAAGTGTTAGGCTGATTTGTAGTGTTAATCCTTTGATTTCTGTTGGGATCTTAACTGAAAATATTGTACGCTCAAACCATCTTCAAGATGTGTATGATTAATATTTACTTCTTCCTATATCCTCAATTCAGATAATAAAGCTACATGTCTTCATTCACTTTAATGCCCCCAGAAACCTGCTGTAACAAGCCAGACTATAGTCTTACACTGGCCCCCGTACTATCAGGTCACTATTCTCACAGTGGAGAAGTTTTATTGGTGACTAGGTAGCATTTTCACATATGTGTACACTCCAGTCATCACTTATGTCATTACTAGATAGATTTGAAGGACACACACAATTATAACAGAGTCTCTGAACTGCTTATGTTTATATTTGTCTATGGTGGCTTCACTGCCCCTGAACCAGAGAATCAAGCCCTTATAAGCTTTTCTTTAGTGAAGGTCTTTTACAGTCATTTACATTATGTAAAAATGAAAATCTACAGCAAATTATTAAATGTTGCAATAGGTGAAGTAGAGCTAATGAACATAGCTTTTAGTTATAATTGATGGGGCATTGCTGGTGGAAATAATTCATTAGCAATAAACAAAGAGTTATGATAATCACAAATATGTGCATAATAAATTATAGCTTACAAATCATCCTCACATACCGCTTTTAGCTCTACTCCAGTGTTGTAATATAGATGATGAGCTTTAATTCATGATAAACAAAATGAGATTGAAGCTGATGAAGTAATGTTACCAAAGTGACTCTCAAAGCTAACACATGAATAGGGGTCTTCTGACTCGGGCTCTTTCTCCCTTCTCATCGTGTAAGGCACTGCGAGGGATGGTCACTGCTCTACACGGAGCTACCAGCTAGGCTGAGCGAAGTGGCACGCACCCCCAGAAGCCATAGTTCATAACTGCAAACAGTATAAGATATTGCTACATTGGACTACAAGTCTTTATATTGTTTCCCTACTTTTAGATACCAAAAACACTGCATTTACAAGCTAATATAAATTTGCTTTCTGGAATAGAGAGAAGAAATGTATTTTTTTTTAACTCACAACTGCTGAACCATTCCTTCGATATTTAAAAAATATTAACTTTAAACAATACCTTTCTTGTGAAGTTTTATTATCTAAAACAAAGAACTATGCTCATTCTGACCTTGCTTCACTTGATTACATTGCTTATGTTACCACACTTACAAACATTGCACCCATCTTGGCAAACAGCAAACAGGTAGGGTTACACGTTTAAGGTAGCTACTGAGACATTTTTTTTCTATTCAAGATTATGAAATAATAATCTTGGCTGATAAAATGCCAACACCAAATAGAATGGAGATAAGAGAGAAATATGCAAACAGGATTTTTCTTCGACCATAGTCAGGCTTAGGGTTAGATCACATTTGTTTAACAGTGATTACTCCTCATAGACCATTGAACCTTTAATCACATCTCATTTTATTGTTAATCTTTTCTCTTGAAGTATTTATGACCTCCTGTGCTTCTATTACCCAGCACTTCCTCTATGTGTAAGCATATTGTGACTTATTATGTCATCCTAATGCTATTGGGATCTGATCTGTAGAACAGCTTCCTTAATTCAATGTGTCTGACAGACTGTGATGTTCTAAGACACAAGGGTTTATTTTTAACTAGGGGAAGATGACACATCATCATCGCTTTCTGGCTCACCTAGATCAGAAGATACGCTCTACAGAGAAACTCTCATTGGCTGAGGCATGTGGATAACTGTAACTGAGAAGGCATCACGCTGTTCGGCTCAAGCAATTGGCTTGCTGCTGTTATAAATGTGGGTTAGAGATGAAAATAGGAACTCTTGTCACAGGAGGGCTCCTCTTACCCACTATTCCTTATACATTTTCACACAGTTCTAACAATTTTGGAGAAAAGATAGTTTTGAAAGTGTTTGAATTTACTTTAGGGCGATACATACCAAGTTTATGACGTGGCTGGCTAACTTACACCAAGACTGGGCAATGGTAACTGCTTAGGTAACTCATAAATTAGAAACCTAGGTAAGAGAATCTTCTTTTTTTTCTTTCCATTTAGTGTTTTATAAATTTGCTTGCCTCAAAAGATTATGGCTGATTTCAAGGCTTCACTAGTCTTATTTAGAAAATACGTTTAACTATAATGGGAGAAAATACAAAGTACTTTGCTGTAACAGAAAAATCATACTAATTTTGGCCATGCTAATTCTGAAATGAGGTTCTGGCGAAGCACGCTGAAAGTCCCACGGACTGCTCAAAGGACAAACAGACCTGTCTGGGAAGAAGTATGGCCAGAGGGCTCTTTAGAGGCAAGGATGGCAAGACATCGTCTTACATACTTTAGACTTAGTTTTACAAGAGACCAGTCCCTGGAGAGAGTCAGCATACCTAGTCAAGGGGCTGGGCGGAGGGTGAGCGAACAAGAGGAAGGTGCTCAAGGAGATGGATTGACTCGGTGGCTGCAACAGTGGGCGCAGGCCTGGGAACTCAGCTGCTTCGTGTCCGAATTAGGTCTCTGGGGATCCAGAATCCTCTCTATCTTTCTCATGCATCACGTCATCCCTTAGCTTGTTGAGTCAACGATATGCTCGCGCTTGACTGTTATACTTAAGACAGATAAGCAGTAATGGGAAAGGAAAGAAATATACCATATTATCACGTGGATAAGCAACCCCCCAGCATAGCATCAAGAAGAGTCAATTTCTCTAAAAAGAAGGCTTTGTACGTGACCTGGGGGTTCAGCATGACAAGTATAACTCCAGCTCGGCCAAGAACTCGCTCTGTGACCTTAAGCAAGTTTGTTTGCTTGCGTGTCCATTTGCTGTTTTGTAAAATGAGACAGGTCTCAAGGTGACTCTCTGAACCTGTAAGAGCCTGTGAGGATGCTAATAAAAATCTATTCTCTGCCAAGAACTATGGCGGAGACATTCACAGATATTATCTGAAGATGAATAAACATCAGAAGAAAGGTAATGCGGTAGAGTTGAAAAACACCTGGGACTATTTAGGCAACCTCAGTTCCCAGAGGAATCGAGGTGGAAGTGTGCAGAAAGCAGTTACAGAGGGACACCCAGATGGCAGGGCAGCCGGGGGGCCGTGCAGTAGGGTGAGACAAGAGCCTCGTTCAGTCAATGGCTCCTTCACAGGAGTCTGTATCTAGTTTGGAAGAGGTTCTATTCTTGCCAAAAGCCGTAGCAGCTCTCAGACCCGTGTGTCCACCACTGGAGGGCGGGCCTGACATGACGGGCATGTGATCGGCGCCGTGGCCCAGGGTCTAATGCTCAGAAGGGCCAGGGCTGGGCATACGGTGCTGTTCTCACTCTCTTCAAAGCCTTATGACATGTTGAACACGGGGCTTCACGTGTGTTTATAATTTGCACTTGGATCTGTATCGATAAAAATGTGCACACATTGTGCCAGTAGTTAGTGGGAAGAGATAACCAGAGTAAGGAAATACAGCAGAGGAGAAGGTATACTGTGTGTCTAACTCTGAGCCAGTGTAGAAGGGAGGACAGACATGCTTGGTGATTATAATAAAATTTAGGTTTTAAGAATTTAATTATTTTTATGTGGAAAGATATAGTAGATAGACATCAGAGGGTAAGCGAAGGAGAAAGAACAGGGTAGTGGGGGAAAAAGATAACTCGGACCTAATAATTTAAATACCACTATTTTCTCGAATGGAAAGGAAAGACTGTAATGGTATAAATGTTCATATGTTCACGTTTGTCCACTAGTTCGCAGCATATCTACACAGATTTGTGTATCTGCATGTATCTGCATGTATGTTTATATCAAAAATCCACTGCCATCAAACAATTATAATTCATAATGATCCTCGTAGGGTTTTAGAGACTGTACATCTTTACAGATACAGATGGTCTCATCATTCTTGTACAGAGTGGCTGGTGGGTTTGAACTGTTGTCCCTGTGCTTAGCAGCAGTTCAAGCCTTCCCCAATAGTATGACCCATCTCCTGTGTGTATGCATAGGTACATATTTATATAGAGAAGGTGAGTAAAGGTAACTCAGCTATGCATGTATGCATGTGTGCATGTATGTATACATTCATGCAGGTATGTGTGTATGTACGCATCTATTACCTCTCTCATCATAGAACAGACTCAGTTATCATATCACTTGAGCTATGGGGCTCATAATCTTGTGATCTGTGGCAAGTCATTTAACGTTGTCAGGACTATATTTAGACTATAAGGAAATCAAATAAAAATTCATGTTCTTTCCATATTTACACATTTATTTATTTTTCCTCTGAGGAAGAGAAGAAAATAGTAATATCTATATCAAAATTTGAATTAAGAAAAATAAGAATTTCACCACTGGGACCATAGTGAGCTGTTGCATTCAGGTCAGCCTATCCAGTTTGGGGCTTGTGAAAAGAGAATATAAACTTGTGATAAGAGATTATAAACTTGCCCGCTAATGTTCCTCCAGGTATTGGCCAGCTATATCCTTGACTTAAGATAGAGGAGCCACTTGTTGCTGAAACACTTCATGTTGTAGACCCCTTGCCTGTTTGAGCTTTGCTGGCCTATGCCTGTAATCTTTCTCTTAAAAATGCACTATGCAATCTCCCCACTTACACAGTTGTTCAGTTTCTATAGCAATGTATATATTATACACTGTGAATACTTTCTGTACAGTGCATTCACACTTTTATAATCTTTTCGTTCACTTTTAATAACCTCTCTGCAGTTCTGTTCTGAATTATGCCGTCTAAAATATGTTCTCATAGTGTTTTAAGAGTTTTTCTTGGCCTATTACAAAGGAATCTCATACTTTGTTTTCATTTTGCCTGTGAATCTGGACCATTTTCATAGAGAATGGGCTATTTTTCTGTACAATGCAATAAAGTGTTTGTATATTTTTCCTATGGGGGAAATAAATAGGATATGAATCTCATGAGTTTGGTATCTTCTACATTTCCGTATTACTGAATAGTGAAGCTTCTATCTGATTTGACTCTGAAAAATTCATTTGCATATAATTCAAAGAGTGCTGTGTTGTGCCTACACAGATTACATATGTGAGAGCTATACATTTATTCTTCCTTCTTTGAAAAATTAATAACAAAATACCTTTTTTTATTTCTCCGTGTTTTATTTCTGTTTACTGCATAAACATACAAAATGCATAGACACATATGTTGTTGTTTAGTGTCACTAAGTCCATTCGGATTTATAGCTACCCTACATGAAACAGAATGAAACACTACCTGGTCCTGGGCCATCCTCACAATTGTTCCTATGCCAGAGCCCATTGTTTCAGCCACTGTGTTTGCATGTTTGCACCAATAGATACACATACAAAACATATATGCTTATTTATACATATGCACAAATAATAAGTTTATTTATAGATAATGAGGTATTAAGTGCAGAAAAAAGTTGATAGTACAATTTCTTAGAACTATACTAGGCAGGTAGTAGGACAAATGGTTCATAGCATGAGAAAATGATTAGTGACTACAGTTGGTCTTTTAAAAATTGCCACATTATAGAATTTTTATATTGCTGGAACTTGTCATTTTGATTTAGCTGTGATTTTCCATTAGATTTTTTACCTTACTATCACCTTTCCAGTCTCCCAGTAGAATCTTCACTGAAAGCATTCCTGAATACCAATATCAATAAACATGTATAAAATCCCAAGAATAAGGACACAAATGAGTATAGATTGAAAAAAAATCTTAAACATCCTATAATATTGTGCAAGCAAAGAGGGCATAAATAAACATAAATAATAATTTGATTCTACATTAAGAACGAGTGGGGAAGAACGAGTGCTTGAGAAAGAAGAGGAGGAGGAAGAGGAAGAGGAGGAGGAGGAAGATGACATATCTGAGGGCTCTGAGGTGCCCGAGGGTGACCGTTCTGCCGGTGCCCAGCATCACCAGCTTAATGGCGAACGAGGCCCTCAGAGTGCCAAAGAGAGGGTTAAGAAGTGGACACCCTGTGGGCCCCACCAGGGCCAAGATGAAGGGCGGGGGTCAGCGCCAGGCAGCGGCACCTGACAGGCCTTCTCTGTGGCAGCCATGAATAAGGCAGGGGGTTCCAGCCTCTGCCGCCACTGGGCCAGACTCTCCATCCCCTGTGCCTTTGCCCCCAGGAAAGCCAGCCCTACCTGGGACTGACGGGACCCCCTTTGGTTGTCCCTCCGGGCGTAAGGAGAAGCCCACTGACCTAGTAGAATGGACCGTGATGGATGTGGTGGAGTATTTATTTCACTGAAGCTGGCTTCCCAGAGCAGGCCACAGCTTTCCAAGAGCAGGAAATCGATGGCAAATCTCCGCTGCTCATGCAGCGCACGGACGTGTTCACCGGCCTATCCATCCGCCTTGGCCCGGCCCTGAAAATCCAGCAAGGCCACTTTGAAGATGATGACCCCGATGGCTTTCTAGGCTGAGCGCCCAGCCTTGCCCTGCCACAGGACATTTATGAGGAAAGAAGAAGTGGGGTCTTCCTATCTCCCCAAGATCCTATTTCATTCAGCCAGATATTTCCTAAATAAATATTTTCTTCTGCCTGTTCATTGTGGTGGGTGGGTGAGCTTTCCTCCCTCCCCCACCACCCCTGGCCCTCCCCAGTCTCCTGGCCTCTAGGCTCTTGTGAGCAGCTGGCGTGGGGTCTTGGGTCTTCCCCACCCCCAAGCCTCTGTCGGTTGTCTGCTCCAGGTTGCTGTCTTGCTTTTTAATATTGCACGGAAGGTTTTTTAAATAAAATTTTAAAGGAAAAGAAAAAAAAAAAAAACGGCTTAGAAAACAAATGGTACACACATTTGGAAGAGATTGTGTGCCATTCCCTGATGGCACAATGAGGGAAACACCAGGTTGCTAACTGCAGAGCAGCTGTATCGTGGGAGACAGACCAGGCAGTGACTGTTGCGGAGAGCTACAGTCTCAGAGACCCTAAGGGGCAGTTCCGCTCTGTTCCAGCCGGCAGCTGTGGGTTGGAACGGACCCAACAGCGGTGGGCTGGGTTTGGTTTGGTGAAGCTTCATGGGAGAGTCCTTTTCTACATTCTCCATCCATGTGGAAAACCGTGAGTAAGTAGGCATCGATCAAAACCCTGGTTTTGAGAGCTCAAAACATCAGATGATGCAATTTAAATTAGATTCCATGGGTAATGTGAAGATATTAAGGATATTACAAAGGGTTGTGACGGTGAAATAGAAGTTTTACTTTTGAAGAACAGATAACTGAAGGTAGAGGAGACAGTCCTTGGAGAACAGTTGCAATAACTAAAACACTCATTTAGAATACAGTCAAGATATGAAGAATTGATAGGACCAGATGAATGAGTAGGAGCAACAGAGAGTCATAAACATTAGTATTTCAGGACATAATCATTGATTCTAATTTGAAAGGACTGAGGAAATCTAAAGAAGGAGATTGTTGGCTTAAAAGCTTGTGTTTCAGTTCTTTTGTAATATAGTGTTTACATGAAAACTATTTATAAGAACGTAGAGAAAATAATGCAGTTAAGAGGGTTCAAAGCTAAGGTTAGAGATATGAGATTAAGCTGAGTAGAAATGAAAACTGAAATCATGAGAATGAATGTTTGTTGAGAGAGGAAGAACACAGAGAGAAGACCCAGAGTAGAGTCTTGGGTCAGTGGTGTGCTTCCAGTAAGTGCTACTGGCAGGATCCCCACCATCACCCACCTTTACCCACTGTGACCCACCTTCACCCACCGTCACCCACCATCACCTGCTTTCAGATTTGGAGCATTTCCCATTATATAAATGGATCAAAAATGGCTCATTAGAAACTAGGAATTTGATGACTGTTGTCTTGACAAAACGAGTCAGAACTGACTCGATGGCAGTGAGTTTGGGTTTGGTCTTGAAGAATGAAAAAATAAGAATGATTAACATTTGGTTCTGGGAGCTGGTAATAGCTAGTTCCAACACACCAGTGCTGGAATACACTCTACATTTAGAGTGCATGCGAAGAAAGTAATACCACTAAACGAGACAAGACAATGGTTGCACGGGAAGGGAAGAAATCTTAAGAAAATTGTTTAGCGGATTGTTTTCAAACTTTCTATCACTTAGATTTCAACAATTTGCTCTCAATTCAACCCTTACTCATGGTTACACTGTGTGTGTCCAAGTCGGATTTTGAACTCTCCGAGTTTTCCATGGCTCCTGTTGAGAAGTGTACTGTCAGATCTTTCCTCTGCAGAACCTTTGAGTGAATTAGAAGTGCCACTCTCTCATTTAGCAAGGAATCGCACTAACCACTTCTACGAGCCAGGAACTCCTCATGTATATTGAGCTTGGAGATAATCACAGCAGTAAATCCAGAACAATTAGCCTACTATTTGCCTCTCTAACATACTCATACTTCTTTTCCCCCAACTCTGTACCTTTGGTATTATAAACAGCAGCAAAAAAGGACAACAGTATCATTTAAAAATCATTTCTCAAATGATTACTATGTGGTAAGAGGATTCACAGACCACATTCTACATATTGTTCACAATCATTATGTTGTGGAAGCATTGTTACTGTTTGAACTTAGTTGCTGATGATGATACGGGAGAGTCTCACAATAAGTCCACGTCCATGATGTTGGTAACTGACAGCCTCAAGACTCAATTCAGGTCTCTCTGATTTACAATCAACTGCTTAGAGAGGCAAGTGATGTAAGAATCCGAGTGGAATGGACTCGGCGTGTAAGTGCCCCATCAAATGTTACTGTGCAGAAAGACAAGCCCTATGTTACAAAATATACTATTTCTACAGTGAGTAATAAACCCAGATTCCTCCATTATTTAAAAATTCTGATTGAAAATGATATGACTTAAATACTGTTCCAGCCAAATGCTATATCTGCAGGCCACCATATTGATTTTGCAGTATACTGGTCATTCATGCATCCTTTCAGGAGTGACCAAGGAAAATGTGGGTAAAGGAAATCTTTTAGAAATCACAAATATATCTTATAAGGTATTGTATGTTTTAAAGAGGGTGTCAACAAAATTAAGCACATACCATGTGTAAAGTAATCTTTCTCTTGGCATGGTGGCCTGGGGGTTATAACCTTGGATCCATCCTATAGTCCATGTTTTGAACCAGGTACTGTCTATCTTTTTTCTCTTCATACTAATTTTCTTGATTTTCCACCTGATTGCCTCATCTTCTTCCATTAAGTAGTCTAAGAGTATCAGTGAAGAATTAATGCAGCGATTGTATAAATGATTTGAAAAACACTTATTGGGTGGCACTCAGTAAGCCTTCAGCAAGTGCTAGATGTCATTCACTTCCCGGGTGAGTCACTACGTTAGAAATGCTATCTGAAGGCACGAGCAGATGAGACTGTCAAAGGTGATTTGAACAGTGAGACAATATGACAGAACAATTAGTGTTTTCTCGGCTGTGATCTTGACAGAAGCAGGTATTAAGGTCGTTCGCCTTTGGAGAAGGGTAGAGGTTCTAACTTTCAACCTTGGTGCTGATGAGTTTTTCGGTTGCTATTATGTGCCACTGAGTACATTCTTACTCATGGTGATCTTTCTTCTAGGACAGAGGAGAAGGAACTTTGGCATGCACTTCTGGATCATGCAATTCTTAAAGACAAATATTACAAGGGTTTTCTTCCACCTACAGAGCTGCTGATGAGTTTGGACTGCCATCTTTTCAATTAGAAGAAAAGAACTTAATCATTGCACAAAGAGACATCCTGTTAATCAAATTACTAGAGGAAATAATCCCACAGCAGAGCTGACTCACACTGGCAAATCAGTAGCATGCCTTGTATGTCATGTTTAATTGGTTCTCAGTCTCTAACATAAGGCCTCACTCATAGTATATAGACTGTTCGTTGGTAAGCAAATGAATTAATGAAGAGGGAGTATGTTTATGTGAGGGGATATTAAAATGCTTCTGGAAACTGGAATTAAAAGAAAAAGAAATTTTATGAAGCCCATGTGTGTGTATATTTATAAATGTATCTCACATACTTATTTAATCTGTAGGCTGGGCAAATGATCCAAAACTCTGGACCATTTAAAAAGGAAGGCAGTCTCAGAATGGGAGGCAGGCTTATTAACCATCTATGATATGCAGGTGACTCAACTTTGCTTGCTGAAAGCAAGGCCTTGAAGCACTTCACTTGTGGATAACAATCTAAAACCGTAGACTTTATATGGATTGCGACGTAATCTAAAGAAAACAGAAGCACTCACAAGTGGACTGATAGACAACATCATAAGAAAAATAAAAAAGACTGAAGTCGTCATGGCTTTCATGATACTTGGACCTACCATCATGGAAGCAGCAGTCCAGATCAAATGATCTACTGCATCGGGCAAACATACTGCACCGGACTTCTTCACAGAGTTAAAGTACGAGGACGAACTAGCTATCTATTGAGGTCCAGGAAAGTAATTAACAAGAAAATAAGATGATAGAAATGGGGCCAGATCTAGAATTGGTGAAAGGATTATAAGCAACAGTGGCAGTCAAGCAAATGACAGTGACCCCACAGTACAGAGGGGCATGTCGCTGTGGGTTCCCAGGGCTGCATCTTTCTACGGGAGTGGCTAGCCACAGCTTTCTCCTGTGGAGTGGATGGTGGTTTGGAACTGCTTAACGTGCACTTAGCAAGTTGCAGTTGCATTATGCCACCGGAGTATATATGTATGCAGACACACTGACACCAGCTTAGGAATTAAATTGGTGCCATAAAAATATGATAATATTATATATATGTATGTAGGCATACATATATACACACCTGTATGTGTTGTTGTTAAGTGCCATCGTCAGTTCTAACCCATAGCACCCATATGCACATCAGAATGAAACACTACATGGTCCTGTGCCATCCTTAAAAGTATTCCTGTGCCCGGGCCCATTTTTTGCAGCCACAGTGTTAATCTATCTCATTGAGGGCATATTATATCTTTCCATAGTACCAGTTTTACCCCTAAGGTTGTTGATGCCACTGTTCCTTCTTATTTTGAATAGAATTTCCGTTTATTTTTAAGATCAGAGAGAGTTAGATATTATTGACAAATAATAGCAAGTTGCAGATATTCTGGCAACAGATTAGGGCATAGCTTGCTAATTATTATTATGGAAATATAGTATTAATTATAGCAGAAAACCTGCTAACAACCTAACTGTACAAGAATAAGTATCTAATTCATGCTATTAAAAACTAGTTCTAAATATTAGAGAACATGCTTTGATGAGTAGTTGGGAACGTAAATGTTAAAAAAGTAGACCAAATGAAGTTGTGTATGTTATATGATGATGATTTTTGCGATTAGTGTCTGTGCGTGTAACCAGCGGGAAGAAATACAGTGGGGGATATAAAGCCGCCTGTGGGGGATAACAGAGGACCCCTGGTGGTGCTGTGGTGATGGAGTGGGCTGCTTACGGCCAGGTCAGCAGTGTGAAATAGCAGCTGCTCTGCAGTGACAGGTGGGGCCGTCTCCTCCAGTCAGGAGACTCACAGGGGCACCTCTACCCTGGACGAGACGGTTGACTGTGAGTCAGCCTGAACTCGCGGGCAATGAGTTAGTGGTTTGGGTGTGGTCTGGATAAGAGCTGTCTCTAGGTGGTGCAGTTAAAATGATATCCATGATTTAGTCTTGTGTATTCTAAAATACTGAAAAGTTTATATTTAGGATGCATAGATTGCGATTCTTAATATAAATACTTTTTTTCTGTCTTAAATAGCTCAACAATAGCAATATTTTAAGATTACAATTTAGATTCAGAATCATTTTAAATTTGCTGAAATATTGAGAGTACAGAGTTCTTCTGCATCTCATACTCAGATTTCCATCTTACTGATATCTTCCATTAGAATATTACATTCACTCTAACTAATGAACTAGTATTGGTATATTGTTATTGAACATTTTTTATAGTAGGGTCCCATCCAGGACACCGCATTACATTTAGGTGTAAGTTACACCCTGTAGGCTGGTATTGCCCAGGACACCAGACTAATGGAAACTATGTGATGCTTTACTCCTTAAACTGGGGCTGTGAGTGTTGGGAGACCAGAGAGGTAAGATGCAATTCTGACCACATGATTTCAAGGCCAAATGCTATCAAGGTGATTTATTACTGTTGATGTTGACTTTGATCATCTGAGAGATATTATTTATCAGGTTTCTTTACAGTAATATCGAAAAACAAAGCAAAGTTTGAAAAAACCTTCAAACTCACTGCTGTTGAGTCAATACTGACTCAGTGTGACCCTATAAAACTGCTCTTGTGAGTCGACAGCCCTGCAACCCTTCACAGGAGTAGAAAGCTTTGTCTTTCTGCTGCATAGCTGTTGGTAGTTTCAAACTGCTGACCTTGAGGATCGCAGCCCAAAGCAAAACCACTACACCATAGTTACTCACCACGCCCCTTCTCTACTGTGGTATTTCAGTCACTATGCATCGTTCACAGTGAGGAGAAGTGGGTCCTTAGGACGCCCTGCTTGAAGGTGGCATCATCATCTGGTTGGCATTCTTTCCCATTTATTTATTATCTCCCATTCATTTACTGATCTTCTATTTACATTACCCAATGTCTTATAAGGTCACTCTGAAGCAGATTTTAGATATTGGAATCTATTGCATATTCAACAGCCAGTGCACCCACCCAAGGGTCATCAAAGTGATTTCTCTGACGAGAGATTCTTTGGAATTCTGCCCTTCCTGCTTGCTTTCCCCCTTTGTTCTAGTTCAAGCCCCCGCAGCCCTGTAGGCGACCCCACAGGGGCAGCACAGTTAATCACCTTTTACTCCAGTGGAACGAAAAGAAAAAAAAATGACAACACAAACCGACATGTTACATATTTTATAAAACCAGCCCATAATAGAATGGTTTGGGAAAAGACTCTATTTTATATAGTCTTCCTGTACTATTTATGTAAGACAAACATCTCCTTTACACTGTAGTGAAACGCTATAGAGAAGACCCCTGTGAGGGATGGGGCGCAGCGCTACAATGGCCTGGCTGAGGACAAGAGGAACCAGCCCGGAGAACAAGCAGAACACAGGGCGCACCTCCAGTCAGGGAGATCGGGGTGATCGCACCCTTGGGTGCGGCATTGAATGGTGAATATGAAATAGATTCCAGCAATGATTTATTACCTTGCATGGGCTGCTCTCTGAACTCTGGGAACAAACTTTCTGCACTGAATTGGCAAGGACATTTGTCAAGCCGTGACAGAGAAGTTGGTCTAGTTCAGTGGTTGCTTTTGGTGAGCAAATTAAGCACTGGTTTCTAAAAGGCAGGTAAGGGTTTAGCATTGAAAGCCCCCTAGAATGACAGACTCTTGAGTAGGAAAGATATAAAGGGGAACTCAAGGCAGCTAGTCTTCCTGGCTGCCTTGGCGCCGGCTCATTGCATTCCGTGGCTCAGTGATTCAAGCCAGAACAGTGAGAAACTTTATCACAAAGAGTTTTATTCTGCTTCAAACCCGCAGATGAAAAGTAATTTAGTTCATATGCTGCAGTGATGCAAATCAAAACCCATACCATTTTTATTAATTGCTGAACGCTGACAGGGTTTGGGAAGCACAGGAGTACCAGCACAGAAGTGTGGAAACACAATAAATCTGAAGCTTAGGCTTGGAAAGATGCCCAGCTTTTTGGAAGGGAAGGGTCCACCCAACATAACTTCAGAAATGTAATTTTGCTGATGCGAAATCAGTACAAATAGTTTAAATTTCTAAATATTCTTGGGCTTAAACCAAAGGCTTCTTAATTCTAATCTTGGCATTAAGCACCTTCCAACATATTCTGCACTTAGAATGAAAACTGATTTTGTTCCTCTCAGCCAATATTCCTATATGGTTTCATTTCAGACACAGTTTCATTTTAGTCTTGAAGGTCTCTCAAAAAATAAAGAAGTATCCCCTTGTGCAGTATCCACTTGAATTTTGTCTTCAGCAATTGTTCTGGAAGGTAAGCATCACAGAATGCCAGGTTATTGGAACAACGTGTTCTTGAGGTGAGGGAGGATGTGAGCAGAGGCCCAATGTCTGTCTGCTATCCTAATACTTAACCTATAAATATATGTACATAGACCTATATTACAGATAAGCTAATGTGGTGAAGAAAGCTGATGGTGCCTGGCTATTAGAAGGTGTAGATCTGGAGTCTTGAAGGTAAACAAGCGGCCATCTAGCAGGGAAGCAACAAGTCCACATGGAAGAAGCACACCAACCCACGTGATCACAAGGTATCGATGGGATCAGGCATCAGGCTTCAGAAGACCCCAAACAATCAACCATTTCGATGCAAATGAGGGGCGTCAGAATGGAGACCCAAAGCCCATCTGTAGGGGACATGTCCTCAAGGAAGAGTCACAGGAAGGGACAAGCCAGCCAGGGTGCAAGTGCACAACATTCCTCTAGTTTTTTAAGCCCCCCCCCCCTTTATCATAACCCCAGTTCTATCTTACAAATTTGACTAGACCGGAGCATGCAGATGGGTACAGATAAGAGCTCTGGACACACAGAAACCAGGACAGATAACCCCCAATAGTAGGACTAATAGTGAGAGTAGCGATACCATGAGAGTAGGGGAAAGTGGGGGGAGAAGGGGGAGAAATGGGGAACTGATCACAATGATCGACATACAACACCCCACCTGCCCCAGGGGGATGAACAACAGGAACGTGTGTGAAGGGAAATGATGATGTAAAATAAAAATAATTTATAAATTTTCAAGGGTACACGAGGGTGAGGGGGTGGGGGAGGAGGGGCTAAAAGAGGAGCTGATAGCAAGGGCTCCAGTAGAAAGAAAATGTTTTAGAAATGATGATGGCACCATATGTACAAGTGTGCTTTATACAAATGATGTATGCATTGTTGTAAGAGCTGTAAGAGCCCCAATAAATGATTTATTAAAATAATAAATAAATAAATGAAAACATAAAGAAGCATCTTCCTAACTATCTAAGTCTATGGCACTGTCTATTGTGTAGAAAAATAAGCAGAGCCTACCATGGCAGTCATGTAGGATTTAAACAATCACAAAGAACCGAAATGTCCACCTTGAGTTTTACTGCTCTAAACAAAGAAAATGGTGCCAAGCTGTCAAATTACACAGAATCTGGGGTCCCACATGCTGGAAGATAAACAAAGGGGCCTTCTAACTGAGAAACAACAAAGCCCACATGGACGAAGCACACCAGCCTGTAAGATGACAAGGCAGTGAAGGGGTCAGGTATTAGGCATCAAAGACCAAAAAAAAAAAAAAAATAATAATCATAGCATTGTGAATGAGGGGGAGTGCAGAGTGGGGACCTAGGGCCCATCTGGGGGAAATTGGCCATTCCCTTGCAGAAGGTCTGCAGGGATGAGAGGAGCAAATCAGAGTGCAGTGTAGTAACAATGAAATATGCAATTTTCCTCTAGTTCTTAAATGCTTCCTCCCCCCCACCACCATGATCCCAATTCTACCTTACATATCCAGCAGGACCGGAGGATGTACACTGGCACAGATAGGAACTGGAAATACAGTGAACCCAGACTGGAAATACAGATGAACCCCCCCAGGACCAGTGGAGAAAGTGGCGATAGTGGGAGGGTGGAGGGAAGGTGAGGGAGAAAGCGGGGGAGAGATGACAAGATCTACATATGGCCTCCTCCCTGGGGGTTGAACAGCGGAGAAGTGGGTGAGGGAGATGTTGGATGGAGTAAGATATGATAAAATAATAATAATTTATAAATGATGAAAGGTTCAGGGGGAGGGAAGGGGAAAAATGAGCTGACACCAAGGGCTCAAGTGGAAGGCGGGTGTTGTGGGAATGATGAAGTCAACATATGTATGTGCTGGACACAAATGATGTATGTTCGGATTGTGATGAGTTGTATGAGCCCCTAATTAAATGATTATTTAATAAAAACAAAACAAAGAAAATGGTTAAAAATTAAAATCTTTACCAGTGCATAAGGGGTTTGAAGATCATTGTACATGTGATATTTACATATATACACATATACACCCCTACTCCATGAGCATAATAAAAATGCTTATAATTCTCCATCAATTCACTGATGATAATGGTAATGTTCAGCACCATAATGTAAGCAGTCAGTTACCCCGTGGATTCAGCAAAATTACACATCGAAAGGGTGATGCATTGTTAGCTCTTTCTATATAATTTCAATATATCTAGATAAATAGCGAAAGATTATAGTACATGTATTATACACTAAAGAGGATCTACATAATTTCTGACACTGGATACACTGACATCACAAACATCCACTAATGTAGGGTTGTGTGCTCAAAAGTCGACTGAGAAACTTGTTAAAATATTGCTCACGCCCGTCCCCAGCGAGTCCAATAGAGGAAGCTGGGTGTTCTCGATCCACAGTTGTTCTCCTGCAGGGCACCTTCAGTGCCCCCTTTGAAGACCTCCCTAACACAGACTACTGAGCTGCTGCAAAAACACTGGGAGTGAAGGACAGATGGGGATGCAGATGGAAGTTTTGTTTTGTTTGTTTGTTTTTAAGTTTTCTTTGGAGAATGTAAGAGACTTAGGAAAAGACTGACGGGAAGGAGACATTGGAGAAAGAAATGTTACTATAGCAAAGGGTGCCACTAGAGTATACAAGAAATACAGTTGTAATCCATTAGCACTCTCCTGAATGTGGGAAACCCCAGGGGCAGTTCTACTTTGCCCTATGGGGTCAGTAGGTGGCAGAGGCGACTTGCTGGCAGTGAATTTTGAGTGAAGTTTGGCATGTAGTAGGCTCTTAATATTTTTAGTAGTTCAATACACATTTTTTAATCAGGAAGTGAATTAGGTGAAGTGTCGGCGAAGCTCTAAGGTTCCATAATTTCCAGACATGACTAGATAATTGGAAATTGGTTGGTGTCATGGGTAAAACCTTTCCTATTTACCTGCCTAGAACCATGCTAACATTGATATATTGAATAGTTTAATATCTGCTTCAGAAATACCAAATGTGCTCATAGAGCAGATCCCTAATCATAAAATTAGAAAATGATATTGATTCTAGGACTACCAGTATTTCAAAACACAACACTCTTGGCAAGCACTCTGTACTGCTGAGGGTAAAGAATAAAAAACTTGAATATTAGGACCTAATTTAATTCTCTTTCCTTAGTTTAGAAATAGTCTCCTATAAAAGTGTTCAGCATCTAGCTCAGAAGCAACAAAGCCCACATGGAAGAAGCACACTATCCTGTGCGATCACAAGGGGTCGAAGGGATCGGGTATCAGGCATCATCAGAACAAAAAAATCATATCATTGTGAATGAGGGGATAGTGCGAGAGTAGGCCACTGGACATCCCTTTACAGAAGGGTCTTGGGTAGGAGATGAGCCAGTCAGGGTGTGATGTAGCAACGATGAAACATACAACTTTCCTCTAGTTCCTAAATGCTTCCTCCCCTCCATTATCATGATCCCAATTCTACCTTACAAAGCTGGCTAGACCAGAGGATGTACACTGGTACAGACAGGAACTGGAAACACAGGGAATCCAGGGCTGATGATCCCTTCAGGACCAGTGGTGTGAGTGGTGATAATGGGAGGGTGGGTTGGAAAGGGGGAAGTGATTACAAGGATCTACATATAACCTCCTCCCTGGGGGACAGACAACAGAAAAGCGGGTGAAGGGAGGCATCGGACAGTACAAGATATGACAAAATGAAATCACCAGATTTGCAGGCATTTCTGGGCTTTGGGAGTGAGGTCATGTAGTGTTGAGACGCGTCTCTGTCCCCACGATGCAGGATCACAACATCCATTTTGTTGTCTCAATGTCCAGTCTTTGGCTCTTTAGAGAAAATTTAAAGAAGTTTCTGTGCCTAGTTACAGTAGTGACAGGCTTTGTCAGAATATGGCAAGGTAGATGCTATTTTAAAAGTAATATATATTTCCTCTGAAATTTCAACATATGCCTGACACAGAGCTGAAGACTATTTTTGATAGGCAACAATTCAGATAGTTCAAGATTCCAAATAAGGCTATTTCTGTATGTATTTAAATCACACCATCTACACATGTACCTTTGCCCCAGTATAATTTACTTCACTTGATTTGCTAGAGTTTAAAATTAATTGATCTTTCACCTGTCCCCATGCCTAATGAGAGAGGCTCTAACAGGCAATTATTGGCTGAAGTGAGATATCTGCAATGAATCCACTGACTGAGAGAGAGGAATATAATTTCCTGACAACTCTGTTGGTCTTTGCAAAAATTCTAAGCTCCTCTTCCATCCAGTACTATCGAAGAATCTGACATATGGTCCTTGTGCTGCTTAATTACACTTTTCTTTTCCACTCCGGTTAACATATTTTACTTATTTGTCATTTCTAATATTTTAGCTAAAATTATGCCATTTTATTCCTTTCAACTTGACTGATGGCATGAATTTTGATTGCTGGGGGGGAAATATGATTCAGTTCTCTAAAGAAAGAGTGAGGCTCTAATCAAGAGAAAACCCTGAAAGGATCTGACACTCTTTTTAGAGGATGATGGGCTGCCCATAAATGGAAGCATGTGTGTGAACCTTCCTTAAGTCTCTTCTATTTGATTAACTTGTAAAAGCTAAGATCAACTGACAAATTCAATTATACATTCAAATTATATTTCTAAATTGGCTTAATTTTTTGAAGTGATGAATGAACCATGGGGGAAATTTTCCATTAAGATATGAACAAGCAGAAATAAGTCCACCACTCATACTAGGCCTGTACTCACAAACTTCGCTATTTTTCTTGCTTAGCAGGATAGCTTTAATGAACACAAATACCTGGTTTATTGGCCAGGTATATTGTTTATTTTCTAGGGAGAGAAAGCTGTGTGAGCTAAGAGAGAGGCACAAACAAAGTGACGTTCTTAGTAAAGTGATATACATTTTAGTTTTTGAAATTACCTGTGATAGTCTCATAAGGTTTTGTGACAACTTGGCTGGTCCAAGACTCTCAGTGGTTTGGCAGTTACGTAATCTCCCAGGAGAGGATCTCTCTGCCCGTGTGAGCTGCTTCCACAATAAGTGGATGCTATAGGGAAGCTGGCCTGCTTTTTTCGTGATTTTTAGTTGATTCTGACCCTTAGTCAGAAAATGTACATATTTCACTGTTTTTGCTTCTTTAACAATCCAACCTAAAACCCTAGCTTAGTCATGCAGACCATCAAGAAAGAAAATTGTTTGTCTAGAGATGGTTTATAAAGAGACAGAATTCACTAATGACTGCCTGGTAGGAGCAATTCAGCAATAAGCCATTGCTGATTGCAAAAGACATTCTGAGGGAGAGTTTGGACCAGCACATAGTGATAAGTCACCTGTTGCTAAGCATTTGCCCCCTTTGGAGACTTAATGCGCCATCATCAGAACAAAGATAAATGCTTCCCAGAGGATCTTCTATTCAAGCTTGAGCCACTGTCCGAATTTGATTACAGTAAACCAAGTTTTAGGAAATGGATTGGGACCAAGATTTTAAGATAAAAATTGATTTTTACATGAAATGGAAATTAGCAATTTATCACAAGAATGCTATTGGGAAAAAAGTCTATTTGACTAATTATAGATAATAAAGCACATTATCATTTCACTTTTTCCTTATATATTGATAAAGAGGAGACACAAACACACACACACACACAATAAAAAAAGCCTCAATGAAAATGACCTTTAATCTTATAAGCATTATTTAAATCTTTATATTATTTAAATATTCTATAAGCATTATTTAAATCTTCTTTACAAGTCAGTCACTTGCATTTGCTAAAAATAATGACATGTTGAATTGAATTTTCATTGTGCTAATAGACATTACAGATTGCAGTCTAGTAGTTTTATTAATCAGAATCTCTGTATGTATATGCATATATATATATAACTTATGAATCAGAATTGACTCAATGACAGTGACTTGTGGTTTTGAGATTTGAGAGAATAGCTGCTTACAGGCTCATTATTTGGAAGTATTTTCAGTTTCTTGAATAGGTGTGACTTTGAGTCCTTACTTGAGACCAACTTATTGTACAACTTAGGGAACAGAGGTTCAGAGAAGTTGAACACATGTGCAAAAAGCATGCAGCAAGTGTGATAAGGCTGGTGTTTGAGTGCAAGTCCGGGCTGTTGCAAAGTCTGTGAATTTCTTCATAGCACTTGAGATATAAAAAAGTGATTAAAAAAGATATTAAACAAAGCACCAAAAGTTGTGTGCAGATGTTCTCAGCTACAGAATTCATAAATGACTCACCACTGTCATAAAACTGATTCGGACGACTAGTGATCCTACAGGGCAGAGTAGCACTACCCTACAGGGCTGCCAACCCTGTTAACGTTCATGGAAAGATTCTTTCACATGGTCTCAGTTGGCTGCTGAGTTCTAATTGCCAATCTTTTGTTTAGGGGAAAAAAACCTGCTTTAATCACTGCACAACTAGGTCCTAGTCACAAGAAACAAAAAAATTGAAGAGCCAAATCCCCTCAAGCGATGCACGGGGCATATTCAGCAATATATTTTTTTAAAATGAAGTGCTGAAGCATGTAATAATATGGATGAACTTTAAAATGATATGCTGACTATAGGAAGTCGGTCACAAAAGGCCACATACTGTATGATTATATTTACACGAAATGTCCAGAGCACATCAATCTATAGACAAAGAGCATAGATTGCTAGTGCCTAGGGACTGAGAGGAGTTTCTTTGAGGGGTGATAATAAAAGAAAATCTAAACTTAGATTGTTGAGATGACTATGTAACTGTGAATACAGTAAAAATCATCTAATGGTCCCCATTATGTAGGTGAATTTTATGGTATGTGAACTATATTTCAACAAGATGTTAATAGAAAGATAATCTGCAATGATTTAGTCATGAAACATCACAGTGATTCCATGTTTTTTCTTCACTTTAAATATTAAGTAAATATGTCCTTCAAGATGGAAGTATGTAACTCAGATGAAATCATGTAAATCATTTCTCCACACCTCCATCAGAATTCTGGAAAATCTGCAAGCCTTCTAACTCTACCTTTTATAAAACTCCTCTTTGAGAAATAAAACAGAAAAAAAAAACCCTAACTCTCCAAGGTTGGCTTTCTTGTAGGACAGCAGGCCATGTATCTCATCAAAGTTCCATTCAGAAGATGTGGAAGAAGGTATATCATTGATGACACAAGGCAGAAGTTGACTGAAAGTAGATAACAGTAGAAACTTTTGTTTCATTGCCTCTTCAAAGGCATCTGCTTGTGTGGATCATAACTGTGGCTAGCATTACAAAGAATGGAGATTCCTGATCACATAATTATGCTCATGTGTAACCTGCACATAATCCAATATTCAGTTGTTCAAACAAAAGCTGGGAATGCTGTCTGGTTTAAAATTTGGAAAGCTGTGCATCAGGGTTTTATCTTTCCATCATCCTTGTTCAATCTGTTTGCTGAGCAAATCGCTGAGAAGGTGGACTATATGAAGAAGTGTACAGCAGTAGGTTTGGAGGAAGACTTATTAATATGCATTGATATGCAGATGATACAGCCTTGCTTGCTAAGGGGGAGGAGGACAGGAAGCACATTTGAGTGAAAGCCAAAGGTGGCAGGCTCCAACTCAAATGAAAAGAAAGTGACGCTCCACAAGCTGGATCAATAGACAAGAACACGATAAACTGACAAAAGATGGAAGTTCTCAAGGGTTTTATTTTACTTGGATCCATCATCAATATTCACTGAAGCAGTAATCAAGAAATCAAATGACATCTCGCATTGGGCACATCTTCAGAAGACCTCTTTAAAGTGTTAAAGAGCCAAAACATCACTAAGGTGAGCCTAACCAAAGCCATGGTACTTTCGATGGTCTCATAAACATTTGAAAGCTGCCCAATGAGTATGGAAGCATAAGAAAGATGGATGCATCGGCATTACTGTGTTGGGGAAGCATATGGAAAGTACCAAGGGCTGTCAGAAGAACAAACGGATCTGTCTTTGAAAGAGTACTGCTCTAAGAGTCCATAGAAGTGAGAACGACAAGACGTACAGGTGATTTGGAGAGCCCTGGCCCTGGAGGAGGATATTCTGCCTGGCAAGGGAGAGCATCAGGGAAAACGAGGAAGAGCCTCGATGAGATTTATTAATGAAATGGGCCGAACAAAGGACTCAAACTTCACAATTATGAGGATGGTGTAGAATCAGGTAGCATTTCATTTCATTATACATAATATCATAGTGATTCTTAGTTTTACAGCACTGACTTGTTGGTCCCTAACAACAAGAATAAAGTGTAAACTAGACACACTTTCCTCTATCTGGTGGATACAGAAATTAGAGGAAAGCCCATTACCTAGAATTATGTCATCACTCTTGACCTCTGTCCACAAATAAAGATAATATCTTTCTAATCATACAAATCTATCTTGGAAGGAGTAAGGCCAAAATGCTCCCTAAAAGCAATGATGGCAGGACTTTGTCCATCTGATTTGGACAGGTTTTCAGGAGGATGTGGTTTCTGGGGGAAAAAAAAACATCACAGAGCATCACACTTGGTAAATTGGTGGGTAATCAAAGAAAAAGGAATCCTGTCAACAAGACGGATTGTCACCATGGCGGCAATAATGATCTGAATCATAGCATCAATTAGGACGATGGCCCCGCACCAGGCAAGGTTGTGTTCTGTTAAACACAGATTTGCTGATTCAGAACCAACCCACTGGCACCCAAGAACAACAATTATACTGGTCTCCATATTCGTTCAGCATCTATGTTATCTATGCGTGTGTTAAAAAATTACCTTTTCCAATAAACTTTGAGTTCTTGGTGTAAGAGCTTATTTCTCTGAAAAATGAATCCAAAAGAGCCCTTATAATCTTGGTAGAAAAGCATTAAATAATAGTCCAAACAAGGAGTTCAGCTGTCAGTCATTGCTCTTCTTTGGTGGTGGTGGGTGGTGGGAAATGAGACATATAGGGAAGTTATTTCAAGGAAGGCCTTTGCCAACAACACTATCTCTTTTCCACGAGCTAAAAAGGTGGCCCTAGACCATTACTTTATGCAAAATCTATATCCTACTTTTCCCACTTTGATTCATGTTTTAGTGGTGAAAAAAGGGTGACAAAGACCTAAATGCAAGAGGAAGAATAAACAGAGTGGCAGTTTTGCAGCATCTGGCAGCAGTAGTATCATAGGGCAAGGATTGGTGGAAACAGGCAGTTCCCTGCAGCAGCAATTATGAATAACTTGGAATAGGCATTTTCATAGCCAACCTTTGATGCTCTTTCTGGTTTTACGTTGGTAGGGTTGACCTATCTTAGCAAAGCAACCTGGTTTCAGCAGGGTCACCATCTTAAACCTAAACCAGTTCCTTATATCTTCTATGATCTCTCCAGGGTAATCAATGAAAGTTCCTGGTGATGTTGAGTGGCGGGAACTTTACTTCCAGCAAAGCAGGGGGGAGGAGGGAGGCTAGGACAAAGTAGAACAGAGTGGAATGGGGGCCATGGCAGCTGTCTTAGATGCTGTCTCTTTTACAATCCATCTCCTGCCCTGTCCCTTTTCTCTGTGCCAGGCACGCACAATTGGTGGCAAGGTGCACCACCCCTTCAGCATAACCTCACCTTTCTCTAGTGTGACCCTATATGGGTGGGTTTTCTTCTTGGCAACTACAAATTGGGAAATTGGCAAGTGTGAGCTGGGCAGGAGAAGAGAAAATGAAGAATGCCTTCCTGAGGACCCAAAGGTGAAGAGCCACCAGGTGTCATTGAGTGAAGTTCATGTTGTCATAGCATTTCCAGAAAGTGAATGCCATGCATAACTTTAAACGAATCTAGCCACAGTGTTCAGGGCTCTCTCTTAATCATTTGGCCTTCTCCTTGGCCATGAATAAATGCTGCCTGCCATCACTGGGCTCTGACTGTCTCATTTAAATGAAGAGCTTCCCATTACTCATTCAGGCATCCTTGCTTCGTGCTTCAGAGCCTCCATGTCTTGGAAATAACCTGTCAGCTCCCATCTGCTTCATGAAGTTGCTGGCCCCCAGAGAGTGGGACCTCCACTCTGATCTCCTGTCAGATGATGGCAACCCAGAAGGGAATTACCTTTCCAGTCTGCCAGAAATTGCTTTCATGATATCAAGGCCTGCCTCAGGGAACCACAATCTACTATAGTCAGATGAAAATTCGAACTGTAAGTACACCACCTACTTCTCTCGCTGGCTTATAAAACTTCTCTTACCTTCAGACGTTGCAAGGTATGGAAGGGATTTAAATTTATAGTCATTCATAAGCAGGCTCCTTCCTAACACAAATATTGTTTGACTATATCAGGCAGGTGTGGCAAAAGTCCACGAATAGACAAAAGACGTTTCAGCGGTGAAAAATGGGAGTTAAACTCCTTGTCAGGTCCAAGCACGAAGCAGATTATAGCAGGTACAATTAACTGCCATTGCATTTATTGGAACCTTGAAAACAATTAGAAAGTGTCCTGGTTGATGTGACAGATTCATTAATCATTTAACATATTCCTGCAAATTGATTTATCAACCAAATAGCTACCTCTGGTTGAATAACTCATGAGTGTTCATATGGCTCTATTCATAACACTTGTCTGTTTTTAAAGGAAACCAAGAAACTCAAGCTTAATTTAACCCCTCAATTTCAGTATTTATAGAGAAGACATATCCGTCTCTTGAAGTTAGAGCCATTATGTCAACAGAGGAAGAGTTCACAAAGCAGACATTGAGAAGGGTGGAAATTTGGAAATTGCACTAGACATACATTCCATTGGGGATACATTCCACAGGGAAAGACTTGTACTGAGAGAGAAGACACATTCAGTATGTCTAAAGGAAGATGCAGCTGGGTATGGGGATAACTAGACCTTGTCTGAGCCAATTTTAAAGTCACCAGGGAGCAAATTGGCTTTTTAGAGTTATAAATGACTCAAGGTCATTCAACACTCCTCCTTACAGTTTCTCTGACAAGATGAACTCTCACTCCGTCCTGCTTTTGATACTATCCTCACTTCCATTATTTTATGGGCTAGTTTTGGCTAGAGGAATTATTTCTTATTTAGAGCAAAATTTTGCCTCTTTGCTATGCCCACTTCCTTAGCTCCTGGAACTCAGAGTAGATCTTATGTCCTGTTCAAGTGATAGGCTTTCTAATACTTTAAGACCTCTTTCCTGACCTCTTGAGTTTATGCTGATCAAACCTATGAGTCAGGTGTGATGGTTCTAAAACTCTTTCTTCAGCTCCATTCTCTGGGTGCATTTCCATTTGCTAGTCATTGATCTAAACTGCAGTGTTTAGCAAAGACGACAATTCAAATGTGGGCAGAGTGAACTACAACCATCTCTGTTGTTTGGAATTTTAGGTCTTTCAATGTAATTTAGGATTATTTATTTGCAAACTTCAGCACAATTGTTGACTCATTGAACTTTCTGTCAACTAAACACTGAAAAGGCTTTGTTGTGATCACTGTTAAAACATACACACCTTACCCTATGCTGCATTTCAATCTGTTCAAGCTTTCTTAGGAAGCAAGATTTATGTAAATGTATTATGAAGTGTAAGAGGACAACTTTACAGATCTGATTGTTGCTCTTCTACTTTCTAGCTATGACCAACTCAATGCACTATTACTGAGTGGATTGGAATGCACAGGGAAAATATAGGACAATACTCTATCATAGAAACTTTGTGGGTTTCCGAGACTGTAAATCTTTACGGGATAGAAAACCTCATTCTTTTTTCCCATGGAACAGCCGGTGGTTTCAAACCGTTGCTCTTGTGGTTAGCAGCCTACTGTTTAACCACTATATTACTCGGCTCCTTAGCTATGACCTTAGCTTTGGTCAAGCAAAGGAACACCTGTGAGGGTGGTACAGGATCTAGCAGTGCTTGGTCTTATTGTACATAAGGTCGCTAAAGTTGGGAACTAACTGGGTGGATCTACCAAAAATATGACCAGACACAAGGAACTTAATCTTGTTGAGCCTCAAATTCCTCAGTTCTACACTAGGGCTCATAACAACATTCTTTATCATAGAATTATTGTTAGGTATGTCTGCCATGTTTGATAAGTTCTCAATGCTGTAAACTATTATTAGTAATAGTTTAAAATTGTTGGTTTGAGATTTTGAAATTTAGGCTCAGCTATAGTCTACATATTATCTTCGTTGTTCTAATAGTATTTCTTCCGGAATGTCAGTCATACATATGTTATCAGGAAGGACACACCCTGAAGAACAGCCTCCTGTCCGGTAAAGCACAGGGTCAGGGACAGGGAGGAGGACGAGCAGATGGATAGATTCAGTGGTTGCAGCGATGGGTTCAACCATTGCACTGATTTTCAGGAGGATGCCTGCCGAGGCTGTGCTTTGTTCTGTCCCACACGCTTGTTTTAAGTCAGAATCAACTTGCTGCACTTAAGAACAAAATCCATCCTATGTAAAGAAACAGTAGAGATGGAAGGAAACGTAGCTAACATTCTGAGCGACAGAGGGAATATTCCCATCACCATCACCATCCATCTCTCTAGAGACCCAAATACCATCAATGCATACGGCACCCTGCAGATTCCTTACTGCAGTGGGCCCAGAGTTTCGCTCAACTTTCCTCTGCTGCTCCACTGTTATTACACATTTCTTTCTTTGTAGTTCATGAAGAATATACTATCAATTAAACTAGTCTCATAATTTCCCCAACTGTTAATATTTTGAGCCTTAATCACTAAGGCTCATCCCATCCATCATGGACTTCTGTGTTTAATTATTTTACAGTGGCTCTACATAAAGTGTATCTGTCCTTTTTTCTGTCTTAAAAATCTTTCTTTTATAGCCCTTGAAAGCCAGGACATGGCTTTCCTGTCTGAGGTCTCCCATGGCTATGTTACCACAATCTCCCTAGTGATACTGAGAGCATCTCAGCCATCGGATTCACGAACTTCCAATTCCTAAGATGTAATTTATCCTAAGAAAGACACTTGAATTCATGTAGAATTACTATGTACTTGTCTTTCTTCTTGTTAATGTTCCAGTTCCCATTTACCAATGTCCTCTCTCTCCAAACTAGTTTGTCGTAGAGATGATAAGAACAAGATAACAGCTAGGAATTTCTTAATTTTCAGTGTCACCTGATACAATTTTGTCAACCCTCTTAATAGCAGATTATCTTTCTCTTATTTGTATCTTGTTCTGAAAATGCAAGAAGACTAGAAGATCCTTACTATTCTCTTTATTTTTCACAGGCCTCAGTTTAATAATGCCCAAAGGCATATGTATATATACCTGTATAACATAGGTATATATCTATATAATATAGGTATATACACCTATATCATACAGGTATTAATGTGATTAATTAATGAATGCGAGCTTATTAGAGAACTCTGTATCCAGATTCACTCATCTACTTTGTTAACTCTTTCTGGTGTTATTGATCAAGTTTTTCTTTGTGTGATCAGGATTCTGATCTGGGGAAACTGATCTGGGCATTTCCTTATGTCTGTCTTTTAGCAGAAACTTTTAAAATAGCACATGACATATTTGTGATTTAATTAAGCATTTCTTTCCACAGCTATTATAAACTGTAAGATATTATCACATTCACAGAAAGTGTCCATGCTCCCATTTTACTGTTAATTGGTTCTTCTTGGGTGGTCAGAATAAAGTGCAGATAATAGTTTCCTCTGTTGTTTCCTCTTCCTGCAGAAAGGTGTAATCATCAAGTAGGTTAGTAGAGGACTTATTAGATCCTCTGGTTCTATTAAGATGTGAATCAAAGCAGCTGTCGGGATAATAAATGTCTCTCAGAATTAAGATATTTTTTTCTCAGTCTGTATTAAGAGAATCTAACCAGCTAGCCTGGAAGATTTGAGGTTTATATTTCCATTGTGGGGTGCTTCTCTTACTCTGTCAGACTCCTTTTTGGGTTTTGTCCATTATTTTTCCCATTAGGATGATGGTTCTTCCATATAAAGTAAGACCTGGAGAAAGCCAGAACCTGTGTCAGGCTTACACCTATCACAGACGACACAGCCCCTGGGTGATTACGGCGCAGGATGCTTAAAGGAGACAGACTTGCGATGGCTCACAAAGACAAGCAATTGCACAAGTTCTGACTCTCACAAGCTTCACGGTATATATGATTTTAGGTTTTCCATCTACAGGCAGTTCCTGACTTGCAATGGGGTTCTGTTTATATAACTATCTTTATAAATCATATCATTGAACATCTGAAAATGGACATCTAAGTATGATCACATCAACAAAATGAGTGTTGCAACAACAAAAAACAAACGAAACATGATCACCAATTCCATTCCTACTCATAAATAGCCAAAAAAACCAACCCCTCACCACCATCAAGTTGATTCCTGCTACTAGTGACCCTCTAGGACAGAGTAGAACTGCCCCTGTGGATTTGTGAGACTGAACCTTTAGGAGAGTATAAATCCTCGTCATTCTTTTGAGGAAGAGCTGGTGGTTTCAAACCGCTGACCTTGTGGTTAGTAGCACAATGCACAACACCCTCCACCATCATGAGATAGCCAGGAAGGAGCTGATACCTGAGAGGCTTGAAGGACCAACTTTGGGGTTGGCCATCCAACACTCACTAGACAGTGCCACCAGGGCTGCCCTATAATCTGAAAAACCACACTCAAGTTCACGACCATCACATCGATTCAGATGCCTAATGACTCTAAAGATACAAGTAGAAGGGCCCTTGTGGGCTCTTGAGAGGAGGAGAAAACCTCTGTCCTGAGGAGCAGCTACTGATATCCAGCGGCTTACTTTGCAGTTAGCAGCCCAATAGGATGTACAGAAAGCAAAACAACACAATCACAAAAACAGTACACCATAATTCAAGTACATCTTTTAGTCAAGGATTACCTGTATATGTAAACATGCGAGTGGACTTCAAAAAGTTCATGGAAAAACATTTTTCCATGAATTTTTGAATACACACATTAAAAAAACACATATAATTGGGGGGCTATTGCAGCGCTATCACAATCCATACATATATCCATTGTGTCAAGCACATTTGTACGTTTGTTGCCATCATCATTTTCAAAACATTTGCTTTCTACTTGAGCTCTTGGTATTGGCTCCTCATTTTTTCCCCTCAACACCTCATGATCACACAGGCTGGTGTGCTTCTTCCATGTGGGCTTTGTTGCTTTTCAGCCAGATGGACACTTGCTTATCTTCAGGCCTTTCAGATCTCAGATGCTATATCTTTTGATAGCTGGGCACCATCAGCTTTCTTTACCACATTTGCTTATGTACCTGCTTTGTCTTCAGCGATCATGTCAGGGAAGGTGAGCATCACAAAATGCCAGGTTATTAGAACAAAGTGTTCTTTAGTTGAGAGAGTACTTGAGTACAGGCCCAATGTCCTCCTCCTACCTCAATACTTAACATATAAATATATGTACATAGATCTATTTCACTATAATTATGTAATATATTTACATATGCACATGCCTGGATTTAGACTTCTATAAATGTCCTTTGTCTCCTAGTTCTTTCCTCTATTTCCTTTTACTTTCCTCTTGTCCCACCATCATGTTCAGCCTTCATTAGGGTTTCAGTAATTCCTCTTGGCTACATTGCCCTTGATTAAGCCCCACCAGGCATCCTATGCCGTCTTTGCATTGATTTTAGATCACTTGCAGCTCCCTTGTCCCTGGATTTGTTAACTAACACTCCCCTTCTTTTCCACTGCCTCCCCCTCTCCTGTGTCCTCCTGGAATCATCGGTCCTTTTTTTTAACCTCCAGATTGTTTATCCTGCCTATTTTATCTCAGTAGACATGCAGAGACAATAATAAGCACAAAAACAAGACAGAGCAAAAGAAAATAACAAAACAAAAGCAAACAACAACAGCAAAAAAACAATAACAAAAAAAGCCTATAAATAGGTCCAGGTTTGTTTGTTGACCTTTAGGAGTGTTTTCCATGCCTTTTGGTGTTCCCTGGGGACTTCATTGCGTTGCTCCCCTTGCTGCTCTGTTGCATGCCCTTAGTGTTTCACCCTGGGGTGGTGGGGTTAGATCAGGCACAATTCCTGCACTGTGTCTCCAGTGTTGTTCCTAGTAGTGCTATGGGTCAGTGAGTGACGTCGTGCCTCATGGATGGCCTGACCCTATCTATGGTCCTCTTCTGTGCACTTGTTGCTCTGAGCAGGATTACTGTCCTCAGGGATTGGAGGGCCAAGAGGTGTTGCACTCTCTCTCATTCCCTCTGTGTTTGCTCCTGTACACACATTTTTTCTTGCTTACTTTATTTTTTTTGTTGAGTATATATATGTCTATCAGATTCTTATTGCACACATGGTTTCCAAAGATAATTTCCCAATTGGTAGCTTGTCTTTTCACTTTTTTAGTAAAATACTTTGGTGGAGAAAACTGTAAACATTTTCATGTGCTTCCATTTGTTTTGTGTGTTCTGTTCACATATTTATTCTTGACACACCCTATTACTTCTTTATTATGATTTAGCTTCAAAACAAGTTAGTCTTCCATTCCAATTTTCCAGTCATACATCACTCTATTCAGTCTTGGATATAACTATGGAATTATATTTGGAATCCTGTACTACTTTTTCAATTAATGTTGCTTATTTTATTTCTATGAATTAGAACATAAATATTATTGTCACATTTATGACTAATGTCCTTTATTTCTTTTTTTTACTGTTCTTTGATTTTCCCCCTAAAGCTTTCTGTGAAATTCCAAATAATATGTGCTATTATTTCAATAGTATTTGAAGGAAGATAATATTTTTTATTCAACAATTTTTCTTCTTCTTGTAACTGGCATTACTTCTGGAAGGGTTGCATTTTTCCCTTACATAAGTTAACTATACTTATTGTTTTACACACATCTTACTTTTGACTTTATGATATGTGCTTTACCCTTTCCTCATTAACTACACAAATTACTTTGCCAGTGACCTCAATTATATTCAGTCCTGCTCTAGAAATGCCAGTGTTGCCCCTCAGAACCATATAGATTGTTAGTTGTTTCTCTCTTAATCAAAACATACTTTGTTTTCATAAAAGGCATAAATCATACAATTTAATACTTTACTCATATTAGGAAGGGTTGTGCACTCTTCACCACAATCTATTTCAGAACATTTTTTTTCTTCTCTATACTTCCTGTTGTTAGTCACCACTTAATCCCAACCTCTCCTGCTATGCCCTTAGGAGATTATCAGTCCAATTATTGACTCTATAGCTTTATCTATCCTGGATTTCTTATACAAAACCAAACAAAAAACAAAGAAACAACAACAATGATGAAGTTAAACAGAGAAAAACTGCAATCATAAAGAAAGCATAAAATATTAAAAGCTGGGACAATTTTAAAATGGATCAAAGTGGAGATCAAGTGATAAGCTTGTACATTTTAACGTAACTGCATCAGTCATACACAGGGACATATATAAACCATAAATATATTAATGAACTTTGGGCTCACATGTAATTCTACTCCTAATCTGAGTTATTAGTTCTTATGACATGGCCCTCATGGAGAGATCACTGAATATATGGGTGCTATAGAAAAGTGTGTTGAGAAATCAGATAGTGCCCATGTCTCAGAAAGAATACCACCTAGTATCTTAAAGGCTTTTCTTAAAACAAGCAGTCATCCCAGTGACTCTACATGTAAGAAGCACACCAGTCGGTGTGATCCAAGGATTATAAATAATAAAATCCAAATGCAGAGGGAATGGTATCAGAGCTTAAATTCTGAATGCCCAGTTTACAGATGACTATGGATGACAGTGTAAACCCAAATTCATTAGCAGGGTCCCCATGAGGATTAAGCTTCTGTAAATATTCGAGAGATGCAAATAGCCTTGCTATGAGATAGAAAGTATTGTAATTTATTTATTTGCTCCAGACATACAGCTATGGAATAGTAGATATAAAAATCTCATACTTGTCCTTCCAAACCCTTCAGTTTCTTTATGACTTTGAGTTTAGTAAACATGTAGCCCAGATATCTTCTGGCCTATTCCAAATTCACCCACAAACTTGTAGAAGGAAAACAATCTGTTAATGAGTTTTATAGTATTTGTCAGGCTCTCAATTTGTCTTCGAATTTCTATTCCAGGAAGATAGCTTATCTTCCAACTGATATGCCAGGGCTTGTACAGGGTCATTTCCTGGGATAAATAATCATTTCCCACATACTTGTCAGAGTTATCAGTTTTTAGCTTTTACCATCTAGTATTTTCTCACTTGCCTTCAATACTACAAATTAAAGTATTATTGAGTGTATGAATTAATTGATTAATATAGTATTAATCAAGGGAAACATTTAAAATACATCTATTAGTTAACCCAAATACACTAGGATACTTCTCTGCTGTACAAATACATCACAGGCAAACAATTTCAAGATGTTTAAGTCAGAAAAGGATCATCAGTTAGAATCAGTGTTCATGGTTCAAAGAATATGCTGACTCTCTAAGGGTAGAAGAAAATTTCCACACTGTACTTTTTTTCTTGATGATTCTATCTTTGGAGGGTATGTTAAGCCTACCACTGGAGATCCCCACAGTCATCCAAGTCATAGATGATCTTGAGGGATTGTTGGCTTGTTCCAGAATGACATTTTTTGCCTTTCGGTGGTGACACATTGGTGAAAGGTTTATGACTTTACTGACAGACACGGTACTGGCTGAATCCAAATTTAAATACACCCAGTAGAATGATGGAAGCAAGCGGTAATGGTCCTTGCTGGCATGCAACATTTACTCTATACAGCACATGGGCTCAAGATGACTTCTAAGTCCACAGAGCTTATTTATTATTCGTTTTTAAATAAAAATGTTATCATGTGATTAAAGCACTGAGCCAGATTTAGCATTATGAAACCATACATTTAAGGGGTAGATTCTATTTAGAAAATTACTCCCATAGCATTGGAAGAATTGCACTTTATTTTCAATGTCACGTCTGCATTTTTAATGACGAAAGAGACTGACTGTCTTTAGGTCCCAGTGATATAACGCCTTATGTCAGGGCACTGAAATGATCAGTTTAGCTTTGGAAATTTTATAGTCTAGTGCTCTCGGAATGCTAATAAGCATTGCTCATTTAATGGGAAAAGGACAGTACTAGCATCAAGGTAGGGAAATGGGGGAGGTGATTATAAAAGTTGGAAGCAAACATCACGAGCCTACTTTTCTTCTCTCCCCCCACCTCATTTCCTTGGCTAAAAGCTCCCTTTTTCTGACACTTAGCTTAAACCTTGTTATATATCTAAAGAATCCCCATTGTGAAAGAAAATGAAAATGATATTGGCAAGAATTTGCTGGGTGATTATGTTAGCCAGATATGGGATTCATGAAGACAATTCACAATGCTTACTAATAATTCAAGTCAACACAAATGGTCTTTCTTTTGTTTGTCCTTGTGTATTTAAATGCAAATATGTCATAGTCCAAAATGTTGAAATTTCATATCTATGATTTATAATGCTGAGACTTCCTGAAATTCAAACTATGATATATTTATACACAGTGAAGAGAAATATTAAATATTCAGAAAGGATTCTAAAGTAGTTCAGAATGCTTCCTATGTCTCATTTTGATGTTATGTCATATTTATCATTTACATTTGACATATAAGCAAATATGTGTATAGAGGTATTTGAATTAATATGTATCTCTCAGTTCAATGTAACCCAGTTTTAACCTATTGTCTCTAAATGAAAATGATTTCGTTGCACTAGAGCCAAGGTCACTGACACTCCTTAGTTCATTCTTCTACTTGGCTTCCCTCTGACTTCTGAAGTCAGGATGATCTTGGACAGAGGGACAGAGATCATCCCTTTAAACAGTGGCCTACACAGATGTGATCTCTTATTTAAGAAAAAATATATCATATGGGGCTGTATAAAAATCCCAATAAATTATTTTTTAATACACACAGACCCTGATTGAAGACCTAGACATGGCCAAAAGCAATTCCAAAGAGCTTCTAGATTCTTATTACAAAGAATACTATTATAAAGAATATCTATATGTTAAGAATTAGGTTGTAGATGGACCTTGGGACTTGACTTCTTAACACAAGAACACTTAGTTCTAACAATCCAGCATTCTGTGATACTCACCTTCCCGACATGATCGCAAAAGACAAAATAGGTGCATAAGCAAATGTGGAGAAGAAAGCTGATGGTGTCTGGCTATCAGAAGATATAGCATCTGTGGTCTTAAAGGTTTGAAGATAAACAAGAGGGCCATCTAGCTGAGAAGCAACAAAGCCCACATGGAAGAAGCACACCTGCCTGTATGATCACGAGAAGTTGATGGGATCCGGCATCAGGCAGCTAAGACCCAGAACAAAACCATACCCAAGGTGATTGGGGGTGGGGGGGGCAGGGCGGCATGGAGTGGAGACCCAATGTCCCTCTGTAGACAACTGGATATCCCCTCACAGAGGGGTCAAGGGAAGAGATGAGCCAGTCAGGGCACAGTATAGCACTGATGAAACACACAGCTTTCCTCTAGTTCTTTGGTGCTTCCTTCCCCCCACTCTCACGACCTCAATTCTACCTCACAAATCAGATTAGACCAGAGTATGCAAACAGCTACAGACAAGAGCCTACAACACAGGGAAGCCAGGATAGATAAACCCCTCAGGGCCAACAATGAGAGTTGAGATACCAGGAGGACAAGGGGAGGGTGGGGGGAGAAAGGGGGAACAAATCACAAAGATCAATCTGGGAGGGGGACAAATAACGGAAACGTGGGTGAGGGGTGACAGAAGATGATGTAAGATATGGAAAAAATAATCTATAACTTATCAAAGGTATGTGAGGGAGGGTGGGAGGGGGAGGGAGGGGAAGAAATGGGGAGTGGATATCTGGGGCTCAGGTGGGAAGAGAATGCTTTGAAAATGATGATGGCGGCATATGTGCAAATGTGATTGACACACTGGAGGAATGTATGTATTGTGATAAGAGATGTAAGAGCTCCCAATAAAAGTATTAAAAAAAAAATCAAGACCCCAGATTTGGTACTAACACAAAGAAGAACATGGTATATGAATACATTAGTATTGATTAGAAAAAAGAGATTTTTTAGCATTTATTGCCACTTTTCTTTTTCCTTGTGCAGCTATTATTAAGTCACCATTATGTAAATAGATTCCAGTTCACTGATTAAACCCACTATTGCTTTAATAATAGTTTAGATATTTTGTACTGTGCTTTGTTTAATTTTAATACAGCTATTTCAAATTTCTTTGTCGAAAGAAGACAAATCAAAGTTAAAAAAATACTTAATTTTCTAAGCGTTGAAAACCCTTTGAAGCAGCTCTTTTCTGTGTTGGGATGCTAGCAGAAGGATCAGCAGTTTGAAACCCCAGCCCCTCTGCTTCAGAAAGACAGGGCTCTAAGCTCCCATGAAGAGTTACAGTCTTGGAGACTCATGGGGTCATTTCTACCCTGTCATAGGGTCACTGCGCATTGACATGGACTCGATGGCAGTGAGTTGGTTTTTAATTCACCTACTATAATATTACTTCTCATTGTTGATAAATCTCTTGCTTTTACTAGATTTACTTATGTAACTCAAAACACCTTGCGTTTTTATTAAGGAGATTCTGAGAGAATGAAAGTAATACTTTTACTAATCAATTCAGAGGGAAGTGTATTTTTAAATGTTCTTTCCCACATCTTGGTGAGATCCTATTAAAATATTTAATGCATGAGTTATTTTTGTGACCTCCATGATTTTGCCTGGATTTATCTAATTCCCATAATGTTGATCTGCAGAATATTGTGGGTAGTAGAGTCACTAATTTAAAAAGTGAATACAGTTTTTGGAATATTAGTAAAGACGTACTAGAAGTCATCAAAATAATATTTTAAAATTATCTATATACACATAGATAATTTATTATTTGTCATAAATATTTTTGTTAGAAACGGAATCATCCTTAACTAGCTTTGGTATGAAAATAAGACAAATATTAATATTTCTTCCATTTGGTTTATAGATAAAATACCACATAATTGTATTTACCAATAGTGTTTATTTTCTTCTACTTTATAACATTTTTGGCTATAATAGTAAAATTCTATTAAGCATGTTAAATTGAGCCCCCTTTTGTCAATGTAATTGCAAGACAGAAATTCTATTATTTGGCCAGAAATCTATATCCATTTAAAAATATTTCTTTATTACTTACAAGTTCATATATTATTGGAATGGACTCATAATCAATCCTCATATGGAGAATGGAGGACTGGCGAAAGGGCATAGAAGGAGACTTTTGGTGTGCAGCAATTTAGAAAGTCATTACATAAAAAGATGAAAAATGCGCACAACTTAGACACTCTGAAGACCATGAAGAGAATCAATAACTTCATACCCACCCAAACCTGGAAAAGGAGTATTTATCTTCCTTGTGATATGTGTATTAGAGCTTAAGTCCTGAGCCCCCTGTTTGCAGGAGGCTCTGGATGACAAAGAAAACCCCAAATCCCTTTGTAGAGTGCTCATGGAGAGGAAGCTTCCACGGAATTCCTTCTGACCAGGATATGAATAGCCTTGCCCTCATGCAGAATCCATTAGAAAGTAGATTATCTCCACTTCCTTTCCAGCCAGCCCAGGGAAGGGCGGTCTCCCTTAGAAGTTTGCCTGGATGTGTCCTGGTACCGGAGTGGTATTGGGGGTGGCAAAGCCATGAGCCATGCTCTATCAAGGCCTTGACTGCCTTGATCAGAAGGCTCTGGGACAATCTTGTAAACTATTCTGCTCAACTAACATAATGTACATGTCCCAATCATGGTTCTATTAAATGTTCTTTTGTCCCACCATTAACAATGATATCATTGTTTGTGTTTGTGGTAGTTTCCTTTGCCCTCCCATGTCCTTTACAAAGCTCTAGATCTCAATAAACTCTTGGATGCCATGGTGGCCTTGTGCTAATGGAATCCCTCACTATGATGATGAGTCTGTGTCTTTGTCTTGTCTTTGCTGAGTTTAAGGCTTGATAACTGTGCTCCTTAAGTCATGTTTGACATTGGGGTCTCTTTTGTACCCCAAAGCAGGAAGAACTTATTAGTTGTTAAAGGTTAAAATAAATCATACTTACTAGAGTTATAAAGATAAAGGGATCTTTTTGTAGTCAAGATGTTACAGGCTACAGAGGACAGTATTCATATTTTTGTTACGTACCCTCCAGTATTTTCTAACTCCTGAAGACTCATGTATGACAGCATGAAAACCTACCTGGATCTCCACCATCCTCACAGTTGTTGTGTTTGAGGCCATGTTGCTCCCCTGGTTGGCAACCCATATTGTCAAGGATCGTCTTTTTCACGGACTCTAACTTTAGCAGGCATGATTTACTTTTCTAGGAACTATTCTCTATTGATAACATGTCCACCATGTTTTTGGCAAAGTTTTACCATCCTTACTTCTAAGGAGACTCTGTCTTCTTCCTCTAATGCAGGTTTGTTTGTTTTTCTGACAGTCCATGGTCCTTTTAACATCCTTTGCCAACATCAGCGTTTAAATGCATCAACTTTTCTCCAACCTTCATTGTCCAGGTTTCACATGCAGATGATTCAAAACAGCATGGCTTGAATGAAGCACACCGAGTCCTTAAAGTGACATCTTTGTTTACTAACAGATTAAATATATTTTATGCAGCAGATTACCCCAATATAATACACAATTCTTCTTTGGTCTTCCTTATTCAATGTCCAACTTTCCCATGCATATGAGGTGATTAAAAATATCATGACGTGGGGTCAGGCGCACCTTAGTCCTCAAAGTAACATCCTTGTTTTTCAGCAATTAGAAGGGGTCTTATGCAGGAGTTTTATCTAAAAGCGTTATGTAATTTGGTATCTTGCCTGCTGTTCCCTTGAGAGTTGATTGTAGATTCAAGTAAAATGAGATCCTTGACAAGTTCTAATTTTTACCATTTATCATGATGTCTATTAGTTCAGTTTTGAGATTTTTAATTTTCTTTACATTGAGATTTAATCCATACTGAAGACTGCAGTCCTGGAAGTTCATCAATGAAAGCTTCAAGTATTCTTGGCCTTCAGCAAGCAAGTTTTGTCATCTGTATATCTCGGGATGTTAATGAACCTTTCTTTGATTCTGATGCCGAGTTTTATATTATAGGCCAGTTTCTGGAATTATTTCCTCAGCACACAATGGAACAAATATGGTGAAGGATACAACCTTGACACACACCTTTCCTGATTTTAAACCATGTGGTGTCCCCTTGCTGTTTGAATGACTGCCTCTTGATCGATGTGAGGTTCCAAATGAGCACAATCAAGTGTTCTGCAATTCCCACTCTTCTCATGACTATCCCTAGTTTGTATGATCCACACAGATGAATGTCTTTGTATAATCAATAAAATAGACATAAACTTCTTTCCAAGATTCTTGTTTTTAGTTAAGATCTGATGCCAGCAATAATATCCTCCATGCAGCATCCTCATCTGAAGCTATCTTGAATTTCAGACAATGTACTGCTGCAACCATTTTAAATTACCTTCATCAAAATTTTACTTGAATGTGAAAATTAGTGTTATTATTCCATAATTTTAATATTCTTTTGGGTCACCCTTCTTTTGAGTGGGCAAAAGTGTACATCTCTTCTAGTTGGTTGGCAACTTGAAATTTCTCGGCACAGACTAGGGAATGTCTCCGCTCAGCCTTACTCTGTGCAAGCATTGCGATTGGCATTTGGAAATTCCTGAAGCCTTATTATTCTTGTATGTAATTATTCAATTTAGTTTTACTGAGGCTCTAATCCTAACCCTTCTGAATGGCATTTTTATGAAAGAAGGTCGACAGGGAAAGCAAGCACATGCAGGAGAAAGTACGCCCTCATGTGGCCCTGGAGGCGGATAGGTCTATGACATCTAAGTCTATAGTAGTTCCTCCCTCAAAGTTCTGAGGAAGAAGCGACAATGCTAAACCTCTGAGTTGGAATTCTAGCTTTTCAGAACTCTGAGAAAATAAATTTATGATCTTTAAATTCACTCACTTTACGGTATTTTGTTAAGGCAAGTCTAGGAAACGAAAGCATCCCCCCTTCTTGTAGAAACCATTTTGGGGTGTCACTATGGGTGATTACATGAAGAAGCCATTCTCCTGGCTCCAAAGAATGCTATCTCATGTTTTCCACGGGCAAGGATGCCACCCCCACCCTCAACTAGGGCCTTTCCGGCACTGGTGGTTCTGTCAGGCAAGATAACCTCAATGTCGAGGTTCAAACTTACCAGCTGCTCCACAGAAGAAAGATCCAAAGCCTCTAAGAGACTATAGACACGCCCTGCGATTGAGTCGATACAGACTCATGGAGCCCCTATAGGAGAAGGTTTCCAAGATGCTGAGTGTAGAAAGCCTCATCTTTCTCATGCGTACCCGCTGGTTTCAAAATGCTGACTTGCGGTTAGCAGCCTAAACATAACCCACTGCTCCACCAAAGCTTCTCCCAGAAGCTGTAGACTAGGGTCACTGTGACTTGGATTCAACGTGATGGTGGTAGGTTTGGTGTTTTTTTCCATTTACGAAGACATTGGAGTTGAGTAGGGAAATTAAAAGGGCAAATTGGATGCAGATTTGAGAAATACAGTACATAAATTACGTTCACGTTAAAATGATTACCGCATAGGAATGACAGTCAAAGGTAATGAGAAAAGGACCTCTCTTCCAGAGAGCAAAGCAATTATCTTGCAAGACTGCAATGTGACTGTGAATCTCAGACACACTGCCTTCCTACTTTTTACACAGAACTGGTGTTTCTATGTCATTGTTATGTTACTTAATGATGCCAATTATTTAAAAATTAAGCGCAGGGTACTTCACGACACGATTTATTATACAAAGGAGAGCTGATTTTCCTTTCCTCCAGGGGAACAGCCTTTTATGACTGTTTCTCATGCCTTTCATATTTTCCCTGGAGCTGTGCGGACACTTTTAGTGGAAATTTCCGACATAAAAAATTAAAAAGGTCAATTTTATGATGAAGCACAGTAGCTTAGATATTCTAAATGGCACCCCAGACTTAAGAATCTAATTGCTTTTCCATAGCACAACTCGCTGAAGTGTCCACACTGCACGCCGGTCCAGACAAAAGCCAGGATGCATCTCTCCCTTCTGTTGGAAGGTCCAGTGGGAGTCTCAGAAATGAGTGATGCTATAAAAAAGGGAAATCACTGAGTGCCGGGAAAAATTGCAATAGAGTAAAACTGTAATTATAGCAGTCTTATTCCATATGTCTCTGTGTATTCACTCTGAGTCTCATCACCTGTTCAGGCACAGGTGTATTTTTAATCAAGCCAGAAATGGTACAACCCCACCAGACAAAGCCGTCTGAATGCACGACAAATACATCCTTATGGCTGACTGCTTTGGTTAGCTGAGCGACAGAGATGAGGCCCATGGCCATGAAGTACTTACATAAGATTCACTGAGGATGTTGAAGGTAGGCCAAAAGGAAGGTCAAGTTTCATTCTAGTGTAAAGGGTTTGGGAAATGTATCTTTTACTGATTTCGGTTAGTACACAATAGGAATATGACCAACTGGTTGCTGTAGAGGAACAAAAGGCTTAGTAATTTTGAGGGGGAAAATCAAGACAAGGAAAGTAAGCACACATGCTACAAACTACAGCAAAGGCTAAACCAAAGTCACACCCATTGCTGCCAGTTTGGTCCCACCTCAAAGTGACACGATAGGGCAGGGGACAACAGCTCCACAGAGGGTTCAAAGCTGAAATCCTTACGGAAGGGGTTGCCACATCTTTCTTCCACAGAGCAGCTGGTGGGTTCACACGGCCAGCTGAGAGCTAAACCACAGTACCACCGGGGCTCCTTCCAAATCAAGACCAGATGCTCATTAACCTACATTAACTGTGCAAGCCTGAAGTCTCACGTTGGTTTCTGCTGGAGTTCATGAAAGCTTCATTATGTTTGTTGTTGGGGACTGCCAAGTTCATTCCAATTCAGAATGATCCTCGAATGCAACACTGCCCAGTCCTGCACCACCCTTACAATTGTTAGGCTTGTGTCCATTGTTACAGCCACTGTGTCAATTAATCGCCCTGAGGGTCTTCCTCTTTTTTTGTTGATCCTCTGCCAAGCATGGCTTTCTTTTCCATGCACTGTGCATTCTGGATAGCGTGGCTGAAGTCCAGGAGAGGAGTCTGGCCGTCCTCATTTCTAGAGTGTTCTGCCTATACTTCTCCCAAGATTGATTTGCTTGTTTTCTACCAGTCTAGAGGACTTTTAATATCTTTTGCCAACACTATCAGTCAAATGCCCAATTTCTTCTACAGTCTATTCCTTGTTCGACTTCCATCTGCATATGGAAAAGCCTGACTCAATGCCGCTCAGTCAATGCTGACTCAGGGCCACCCAACAGGACCAAAGGAAAATGCCCCACGGTTTCCGAGATTATATCTTTATGGAAGTAGAGTCTCATATTTCTCCCGAGGAGTGGCTGGTGGTTGCAAACTCCAAAGTTTGCGCCCTATGCTTAACCCACAACGTCCCAGGTCTCCTTCGTGCTCATGACATGGCTAAAAATGCCATGGTCTAGGTCAGGTGCACCTCAGTTTGAAAAGTGATATCTTGACTCTTTAACACTTTAAAGATATCTTGTGCAGCAATTCACCCAATGTTGCTTTCATGCGCATTGATTTCAGATTCAAGTAAAAATGAAAATTTTAAACCCTTAATTATCATAATGTTGCCTATTGATCTGGTTATGAGGGATTGGGTTTTCTTTACCTTGAGTTGCATTCTGTACTGAAGGCTGTATTCCTTTTAGTAGCCAGTGCTTCAGGTACACCTCATCACTTTCAGCAAGCAAAGTTAGGGCATTTGCATACTACAGGTTGCTAATAAGCTTTCCTGAAATCCTGCTTTATACTCTATGCTGTTTTTATGTCATCCCAGAAATCATCACATTTTCTTTCATTAATGTTCACTGTGTCAAATCTGTTCTTAAGATATTCTCTAAATTCCGGGACATACTCAAGGTTGCTTTGGGTCTTGTGGACTTGTTTTATAGTCTTTAGTTTTAGTGTGAACTTACATATGAATCATTTATGATCTGTTCCACAGTTGTCCCTGGCCTTGTTTTGATTGACGATATTAAGTTTCGCCAAGTCTCATCCCACAGATGTAGTCAATTTGATTTCTTTGTATTCTATCTTGTGAGGTTCAGATATTTGCAACAAAGAAGTCATTGGTCTTGAAAACTTATATCATGTGATCCCAGCTGTGTTTCTAGCCCCAAAGCCATAGTTTCCAATTACGGATCTCTCATCTTTGTTTAAAACTTCTGCATTCCAGTGTCATTATCAATTATCAATGCATCTTGGTTGCATGTTTGATTAATTTCAAACTGGAGAAGTTGGTATAATACTTCAATTTCTTCATCGCTAACTTTTGGAGTTGGTGAATAAATTTACATAAAACAAAAATTGTGAACTGGACTTCCTTATAGGCATATATTCTCTTGCCACAAACAGCATTGTGCTTCCACAATAAATCTTAAAATCTTATATTTGACAACTAATATGGTGCCATTCCTCTTAAAGTTGTCAGAACTGGTATATAATCACATAACCGACTCTAACTGGTCTATACTAGTTCATGTCAGCTGAGGAATACCTAGAATATTGATCTTTATGCATTTCATGTCATTTTTTAAAACTGCTTTTTCAAGATTCATACTTTGTACATCCCACGTTCTAATTATCAGTGGATATATGCACCTGTTTCTGCTCATTTTATGTCTTGCCTTATCACTGAAGGACGGTCTCCACAGCTTTACTCTAGCCACATCACTTTTGAAGGTCAACTCTACTTGTGGGAAACGGCTTTTCCCAGTTATATTTACAGTACTTTCCAACCCGAGGGAGCACCTTCCTGGAATATCTGACCAGATTCCACTGTTAATCATAAAATTTTCAATGCCTAATCCCTGAGAAATGGGCAGGCTATTTGTCTTCCTGGTCTGCTCTTCGTCTGGAAGCGCCATTGAAACCTGATCACCATGAGTGACTCTGCTCCTATTTAAAATACTGCTGGCAGAGCATCCAGCAGCACAGCCTGCAAGTTATCACAGTAGGACAAACTGACAGATGAATGGTGGTATTTATGTCTAATAAGTGTTAAATTGTCATTAGTATTATTATCATTTCAGGAGAGTTCTAGCTGTTTTGAAGAACTGCAACATGAAAAATAAATATTTCATATGATGGAACATTTCACTCTGATTTTAAAACTCAGGATCAAAGACAATGAATGTCAACAAGTCACTAGATTAGACACTGTTAAAGTTGGTTAGTTAGCCCAACATTAAGTCAGGAACATTATCATCATTACACTAATTGTGCTTAACCTCACAAGATATTTCCCTTACTTATCTTCGGATTCCCACATACTCTTCTCTGATTATTTTTGTCATATTTATTGCCCATGACCAGTGACCAGGATATTTTGAGAATCTGGTTGATTTGCCTGGGTGCTACAATGCCTTGGGATTCTGTAGACTATCAGGCAATGTATTTTATTAGACTTTTAGTGATTGTACTGCAATTTAATGTTTAAAAGTTTTTTAAGGTTTGAGGTAAACCCTGGGAGAAAACGGATTAATATTAGGTTTCTTATTTTGGAGGCAACAAAAGTGATGGGAGAATAGCTCATTGTAGGTCATGCAGAGTCCACAGAACAGTCCATGTTTTTAAGCCTCCTTTGCTTACTGAAGAACTTACTAGGTTCCCAATGTGCCTCTTTCGAACCTGCATTCATAAAAAGGATAAAGAACAGTGGCCTAAATAAGTTCTGATTCTGCTACATGTTGTATAAGGTTTACAAATTAATTTATTTCAATCTTCTCAAACTGTACTGCTGTTGCTGCTCCTGCTGAGTACCGTTCAATGGGCTCTGACTCATACAGTCCTGTCTGCACCAGAACAAACAGTCTCCAGCCCTCCATGAGCCACATGGTCCTTGGTCAGAGGAGCCCCTTATTGCAGTCCCCGCGCCAATCTGTCGCATGCAGGGTCTTCCTCCTTTCCACTGATCCTCCACCTTCTCTCGCACAATGTTCTGATCGCCTCAGACTTTGCTGATTTCTCAAAAATGCATCAGACAAAGTCTTGGTATCATCACTTTTAAGAAACATTCTGGCTGTACTTCTAAGACATATCTTTGTTCTCTGGCAGTCTATGCTATATTCAATATTTTTTGCCAACACCATAATTTGAACACTATTTCTTTTTTGGGGTTCTCCATTATTCATTGTCTAGCTTTCAGAATCCTAAGAGGTGCTGGAAAATGCCCCCATGGCTTGGCTCAGGAGCACGCTACTCCGCAAAATGACATATTTGCTTTTTAATGCTTTAAAGGAATCTTTTGTAGCTAGTTTATCCAATGCAATATGTGGTTGTATTTGTTTGTTTGTTTGTCTTATATTTTAATCTTGTCTGCTTTTTCCTTGAGTGTTAATTGTGGATCCAAGTGAAATGAAATCTTTGAGAACATCAAGATTTTTTTCATTTATCATCAGATCCCTTATTGATCCCATTGTGAGAAGTCCCGTTGCGAAGATTTTTAATTTTCTCTATGTCGATGTGTAAGGCATCCTAAAGGATGGAGTATTTGATTTTCACCAGGTAATGAATGCTTCCACATTGTGTTGAATCATGGATATCTTCCAACAGATTGAACAAGTAGTTGTATTCTGATCCCACCCCTGCCCCTTGCCCCCATAGGCTAGTGAGTGGATCCCACAGTGAATCTGTTGAGCATCTCAATCGATATTTCAACAATTCCTGGACCTGTTAAAAATTTTGCCAATACATCCAGTGCATCCTTGACTTCCTCCTTTAATACCGTTGTTTTTTCATCATATGTTACCTCCCAAAATAGCTGAAAATCAAAAGCTACATTTGAGTGCAATGTCTCTATGCCAAGTATCTTCTTTTGATGATTTTTCTGTTGTTCATTCTGCGGTCTATAGATGTTTCCAATCTTGAAACAAAAGGCTTAGCGTTTTTCTTCAGTTCTGTAAGCTTTAGAAATGCTTCCTTTTGGCTAAGTGCACTCTTGCACATTCTCTTATAGCACTTGACTTTGTCTTCTTAAGCCACATTTGAAAATCTTCTGGTCTGATTTTGATGCTGTTGCTTTACTTTGTGTAAGCTGCTCTGCATTCAAGAGCAAGTTTCAGAGTCTCTTCTGACATCCAGTTTGGAATTTAAAAAATTTATTTTTGTCGGGCAGTTCGTTGTCCTCTTGGGCTCACATTTTGTTGTGATGTTGTAAACTATCCCACCTTTATTTGAAATCATAGTAGGGCCAGCTCTGTCGGCCAAGTTCAGCAGGGCTGGCAAACAAAGACATACTAGGAAGAAGGATGTGATAGTTTCCTTCTAGAAACTGGCTGATGGAAATTGGACAAATCGTAGCGCAACCCTGCCTGGTCTCATCATGAAATAGTTCTTCATGTTGGAAGATGCTCAAATATGACTGGGATGAACTGCTTCCTTAAAGTAGTCTACTCTAACAGTGATGGTGGAGGGTAACTTTGGGGACCTTCATTAGTTGATGTTGCATAATTCAAAATGAGAAGAAACGGCTGCAAACATCCATGCATAATTGGAATGTGGGATGTATGAAGTATGAATCTAGGAAATTAGAATTTGTCAAAAAGAAATGGAACATATTAAAGTTGATATATTAGGCACTTGTGAGCTGAAATGGAATGTTAATGGCCTTTTCTACTATGCTGAGAATGACAAAGTAAAGAGAGATGATCACACACTCATGGTCAAAAGAAATTTCAAGATCGATCCTGAAGGACAAATCTTTCAATGATAGAATAATATCCACGTGCCTGCAAAGAAGACAAGTTAATACCAGTACTATTTAAATTTCTGAAACCATCACTAACGTCAAAGATGAAGAAATTGAAGATTCCCTCCAACATCTTCATTCTGAAGTTGATAAAATGTGCATTACAGATACATTGAAAATTATTGGTGACTGGCATGTGAATGGTGAAAACAAGGAGAAGAATCTGAATGTTGAAATCAAGAATGTATGGCCTTGGTGATAGAAATGACACAGGGGATTTCAAGACCAATAATGACCTACTAACTGGAAATTTGTTTTTTCAGCACCCTAAACAGCATTTCTGTGCATGTCACCAGATGGAGCTCGCTAAAATCACATTGACTACATCTGTGGAAAGAGATGCCAGAGAAGCTCATTTTCATCTGTAAGAACAAGGCCAGGGGTCTCATGTGGGTCAACTGCTCTAGGCAAGTTGAAGTTGAAGAACATTAACACAAATCCACAAACACCAAAGTCTGACTTTGACGATATTCCACTTGAATTTAGAGACCATTGGAAAAATAGATTTGATGTGTTGAATACTAATGTTGGAGACTAGATCAGTTACAGGATGATGTAAAGACATCATCCTTGACAAAAAAGCAAGTGGTCATTAAAAAGGGAGAAAAGACATATACAGCTGCCCCTGGTTATTTTTCTCAGCATATAGGCAACCTGTTACTTCTCTGTACATACATGCAGTCGAGCACCTGAGACAGCATGCCAGAGGCCTTCAATTGTCAAGAACAGAATTAAGAGCAACTAAGGATTCTGCAGTTTAACTTGTTGGGAAGAAACAGTGTTAAGTGTTTGTTTCTTTGACGCAGAATTTGTTTAGCATCCCATGATGGCAGCAAGAGAAGCGGCCTACTACATAACAATCTCACACAAGAGAGGGGCTCCAACTACCTGCCCCAGAGGACAGCAAATCTGAGGCATATTTAAATTTAAATCTCAGGGCACCAGAACAAGATCACGACTGAGACGTGGAGCTAGGGAAAAACTCTAAAGTAACACCAATTTGTATTTGGCTCTACTCCTGTAATTCCCATGAAAGGGTGTGTGTGGGGGGATCTATCTTCCATTCCCTTTTTGTTTCCAGTCACATTTTAAAAAATTGTGTATTTTTATGCAATATTGTCCTTACCCTGGAAATACATGTCCTCTCAAGTTACAAAGTTGGTTATCAGCCCTCTTGTAGGCCTGGGTTCCAAATGGATTAGCTCTAGATTCCAGACTGTGGTAATTCAGGCACCTCTGGTGGAGCTCTAAGAGCCACCAGTGGTGCCGTGGCGAAGGACTCTTAGATAGTGCTTGCTCCTCAGCCAGACTTGACGGAGAAAGAGACTTGATGGCTGGCTGAGGAGAGCTTTCACTGTGGACGGATGATTGGATCCTTAATGTTTTCTGATTCTGACTTATGGTAACTCATTAGCTACTCTCCTAAGTGTTGTTTGAGGTGGTCATTGCAATGCATTATGGGACCCAGCAGAAGAGCAGAGTGCTGTAGGAGGAACTTGGCTGGTGTCAGAGAGGCTTAAAAAGATGAAGGGTGAAGCACCTCTGCCTGAGGGCGTTTACACTCGGCTGATGCAGGGATGGAGTCTCCTTCCTTTGGTAGCTGGAGAAGGTCAGCAAGAGACTTCATGCTATTTCCTCCAACTCCTGTGAGACCATTCTACTTGTGTTCTGCATCAAAATGAACCAGAAATGATTCCAAAGCAGTGGGGTTTTGGTTCTTGTCAAGATGGGATACTTCCCAAACACAGAATAAGCCTGAAGCCTCTTAAAGTTGTCAAGGATCAAATCAGTAAATGGAATTGCAAGGAAAATATTTGCAAGAGGGTAATACATTTTCTTTTATGTTTATCTGAAAGTCATTCTATTTCCCGTTAAGACTAAACGTGTCCAATGAAACCCTTCAGTAAGTTTAGAAGGCGGGCATGTGAGCTGGCCTGCCTTTGAGATGCATATATTTATATGTGAAAACTAAATTGCTTTCAGAAACAGGGACAGAGAGGGATAATCTATTAATCCTTGACAAACCACAAAGTGTCACCCATATTGACAATCTGTTTTTTTTGGTTTTTGTTTTTTGTTTTTGCTTTGTTTCGTTTACTGCATAGGCTACAGTAGAATTAAATTCTGCTATAAATATAACCTGGTCAAAGTCAAATGAAGATGCTAAAAGGAATGGAAAGCAACTTTCCCTGTACTACTGAAAATAGTTCCTAAGCATAAACAAATCAAAAGAGGGAGAGAAGATGAGTTCAAGATATATAGTGCATATTATCATAGTCTTTCTAGAATAAGAAATCTCATAGCAACAGCAAAAAAAGACCTATTCAGAGGTAAAACAAAATTCAAATATTTTCCAAAAATCTAGTGGCATACTTAGCTGACTGTGTAAATATAGTCTTCACTTCTGTCAATAAATATTCATGTTAATTTTCTGGACAAGAAATCAATTTCATGCTAGCTGAAATACTGTGGAAATGGGTAGATTAAACTATGCTGTTGGCTACATGTTTCCAGTCCCCCAAATAACCATATGGCATTGAATGTGTGTAGGTCACTCTGGAGATTTACTGTAATTATGTCATGATGTGCTTATTGTTCTGGATTCGGCAGCCTTTCTTGTCTCTCTACCTGCTTTGTTCAAGAACAGCTGCTGACTTCAAGCTGTTGTCTGTTTCCAGCCCTGCGCCCGAATGAAGAAATGCTTTCTAGGGAAGTTATGTTCCTAAGCCGGAACGGCAACAATGAACGGATTCAATGGGGGAACATAAAGCTCACTGGGCAAAAGTAGTCATCAGCCAGTGCTACTTGACTGCTGCCAATTCTGATTGGTAAATAACTCTGCCTATGCAAATTATGCAGAGCTGCAAAGGATGGGGGTGCATTCAGTGGGCAGAAGAATCGAATATTGCTTTGCACAGCACCTGCTTATGGGTTTCATTAAAACGATTGCATGAGTGAGTCTCAGCTACTCTTTCTACTAGCTATATGTGCCCAGTCACTGGACTCTGGGAATCTGATGTCAGAGTGTAGGGACGTGCCATTATTTTATGCTATGGACACACACACACAAATATATCTACATCTATAAATACATAGAGAAATATATTGCTATAAAATTATAAGAACATTTATTAAGTAAAACTATATTTTCTAAAATTAGGACTATTAGTTCTCAACATATCCTCCATCTAGATCTGGAAGCAGTGTTTACATCTCTCTAGCCTTTCTTTGAAAAATTCTGGGCCTTTCCACCCTTAAGGGAACAAATTATGTGCTTTTCTTTCTTTTTTTTCCTAGTATGGGGAAGTAAAAGGCATCAGAAGGGTCATGACCGGGCTGCAGGGTGGATGGGGCAGGCTTCCGAACAGAACTATGGTAGGTTGTCCCCTTTAACCTCGACGAATGAGCCAGGGCCTTCCCATTGGTTGCCTTGGAAGAACACTTTCTCAGCACGATTTTCCTGGCTTTTCCTCATCAATGCGATTTTGAATTGTCTTAAAACTTCTTCATAATAAGTGCTGTGATCCTCCTGTATCCTTGGAGAAAATGTATCCTTATGAAAAAAAAATTGCCGTAACCTTTTGAGCTGACTTCTCCGCCTTGAACGTAAATGGCCCAGCAGCCAGAAGCCATTCAGAAGCCACTGGTTGAATCGGACTGTGCTCTCTGGTTCATATTGGCAGATTCATCCTTATTATAGGTTATTCCTTAATATAGTTTTGATAAGCTTTGATCTTGCTTCAAAGATGAACGGAAAGAACGATTTTTGTGCTAGCTAATCTCACAATGTTGTTTTAAGTGTACTTTTCCCAAGGCACCCAAATGAGAGAAAAATGAGCATGTCACAGAGAGACCTTGCCTGTAGCCATCCACTGATTACAAAGATATGATTAAACATGTTTGTTTGTAATAAATTTGTGCATATATGAACCGGAATACATGAATAGCAATACTTTTTGACTTATCCTCCTGTGTGTATGCCACTTCAAATATCTGTGGGGAAAGTTTACAATCATTTTATTCTGTTTTCTATGCATTTTTGAAGTCTCTCCTATGCATGTACACGTACACACACACACACACACACTAATACACCCATAAGAACTCTGCTCATACCGTGGTGTGCCTAAGCACTCAGCTGCTGACCAAAACATGGGCAACTAGAAAACACTTAGCAGCTCTAAAGATTTACAGCTTAGAGCCCCCCTGGCAGTTCTGTCCTGTCCTATGGAGCAGAATTGGCCTGATGTCCATGGGTACACAGATATGCATTACTTATGTATTGTTGTCAGGTGCTGCCCAGGCAGCTCCCCTCAAAGCCACCCTCTGTACCACACAATGAAATATTGCTTGGTCCTGCATGATCCTCACGTGTGAGTATCCACTGAGCGAGTCACTGGGTCAGTCCATCTTATTGGAGGGGGTGTCTTTTTCCTTTTATTTAGGTTTTTCCTTCTTGGTGACTGTTTACTCTACCAACCATGATGTTTCTTGATAATATGTTCAAAGTTATTAAATAAAATTATCAGTGGGATGAAGTTTTGCAATCCTTGTTTCGAAGTAATATTCTGGATGTACTCCTCCCAAGACAGATTGGTTTTGTATTTGTGGAAATCCATGGTATATTCTTTATTCTCTGCCAGCACCATAATCCAGTCATTCCAAGCAATTCTTCCTCTTCCTTTTTGAGAGCCCATTGTTCGCACACAGATGAAGGGAGTGAAATTACTATGACTTGCATCTTAGCGCTAAAGGTGACGATGCTTTTGAACACTTTTTAACGAGGGTTTTTGCAGAAGCTTTACCCAATGCAATTTGTCATGTGACCCCATGTGACTGCTATTTCCATGAATGCTGACTGTGGACCCAATTAAAATAAACTTCTCAATAATTTTAATATTTTTCTTGTATATCATGACATTTCTTTTTGGTCCAGTTATTAAGATGTTTGTGTTCTTGGGTTTCATTTTCTTGATGTTGAAGTGTAATCCATACTGAAGGGTATAGCATTTTTTCCAACAGTTTTATTGGCATATAGTCCATATCTCACACAATTCAGTAGTTCAATCATATCCAAAGAGTTATGTAATCATTATGCAAATCCAGTTTAGGACATTTTCTTTTTTCTTGCATTCATTGTTGTGAGCTCCCCAATCCCTGTCCTCCACCTTCCCTGCCATATCCCATATTCAGTTACTGTCTTTATAGATTTAATTATCCTGGATTTCATGTACAGGAAAAAGTATCAGAAAACCACAATAATAACAAAGTAAGATGGAGAAAAACCTCAATTCAAAAGAAAGTAGAAAATATTTAACTAGAACAAATTTAAATGTGTTGAAAGGGAGATCAAATGCTATAGGGTTAAATTTAAACCTAACTATATCTACAACAATACAATTGAATTGTCAATTGAAAGAGTATAATGAAAACATACAAGCCTGACACACATTTTTTTTCTGGGTTTTAAACTTACTGGGGATGCCCGCTCCTTGAGAGAAAGACGGGCTTCCTACTCCTGTACATTGCTAATCTCGGAAGTTCACGGGGCAGGGCTACCCTGTCCTACAGTGTTGTCATGAGTGGGCAGTGATGCAATGACAGTGAGATTTTGATAAGAACTTATCCTTGGTTTACTTGCCTCTCCACAAACTTTAATAGACCTCCAGGGGCAAAGTATTTATCTACAAAATGAGCTTGTGCTCAATAGACTACTGCTAGCTGTGGACTGTTCTAAGAATGTGATTTGTGTTGGAAGTTCAGGGGAAAGTAAAGGTAAATCATAATCCCGAACTCCTCCACTGTGATGGTAATGCATATGGTAATGAAATAGAAATGTACTACAGACACCAACACATGGGTTGGGTGTATACATTTTATTTGTCGTATGTTAAATGTATCCTTTAGCTTGTGTTAATACAGAAACTTTGTCACAAAATTGACTGTATGATGACTATGCCTGTAGTTATAATATGATGTGGATAACAACTGTCCATATCAGGGTCTCATAATCCATCTTAATTTCAGTGTGAAAAGTGGCCTTATTTATTTGTTTTTAAAAGTTCATGCCCACGAACTTGCTTATCTTTTGCTAGGTTTTAGATCATGGTAAATGGGTGGGTTGTGTGCAAGGCTGTGGATGGTAGCAAATACGAGGAAGCATCAACAAGTGTGTGGGGGAAAATTTCAAATCTTTTGAGTTCATTTCCCATGAACTTTTTAATGGTGGCTCATACGATTTTTAATTTAAATCACTGTCATCAAGCCTCATCTGACTCATACTGACCCTATGGGATAGGCATGAACTGCCCCTCTGAGTTTTCAAGACTGTAACGCTTTACAGAAGCGGAAAAGCTCATGTTTCTCCTGCACATTGGCTGGTAGTGTTTGAACTACTGACCTTGCAGTTAGGTCCCCAATGTGTACTCCAATAACCACTCATCTGCAAACACCAAGCCCATTCATAGAAGGAAGATCTCAGCAAACAGCACATTTTTATTGTACTTCTTCCTTCCACTCAACTTTTACCTCTCATAAATATGTTAAAAACAAAGCTGGCAGCAGAATGTTACTCTGTGAGAGTAGCAATTACATACTAGTAATTAAACTAGGAGCGAAGTCATGATTTCAAACAGAGGCAAAAAGTATTAGTAAATGTGGTCAGATGTTTTATAATTGAGGTGCCTTTATTTTCCCTTGATAAAAGATAGCATAATGCTTCATTTTATTCCAAATGACTTCCTAGATCTTTATCCTTTAAGATATTTATCAAAATATAATTAACTGATTTTGATCACTGGAGGATTATATAGCAATCACAGTACACCAGGCACAAGAAAGATTTTAGAAAGAAGTGAGCTGATTCCTTTAAGACATATATTCAAAAGAGAAACTATAAAAAAAACACCCAAAAATCCCCGTTTGCCTCCTGTGCTGTGTGTTCTGTTGTTGGTGACCTGGGTGACCTTGTTATATGTTGTAAAAGGAGGATGTGGTGAGAGAGGACACTCTCATCTCTAACATATAGATGAACAATTTGGAGTCAATTAGATCAAAATTGGCTGGTCAATTAGGCCGATATTGGATACATGATTTTTAAAAATGCTCATTTGTTCTGAGTATATTTCTTAAAGAGGTAGACATAAAAAATCAACTTGATTAACCAAAAAAAAAAAAAAAAAAAAGCCAAGTTGTGACTCTATAATGTGCCTGCAAGGAGCAATGGTGCTTCTGTGGTTGAAAGCTTGCCTTCCATTGCTCAGACTCAGTGCTATTCCTGGCCAACACCTTGAAGCACAGTCACCACTTGGCCGTAGATCAACAGGACTAGGAAGAAAGGCTTGGTAAACTGCTTCCGAAAATCAGTCAGTGAAAACACGATGGATCACGAGTCCCACCTGAAACAGATCATAGGGTTGGGACGAGACTGCATAGCGTTTTGCTTAGGTGTGCACTGGGTCACCAGGAGTTCAGTGCCAACTACACAGCGACTAACAATACCAGCAAGCCCAGTTTGCCTGATTCCTGCAGAGGCATCCTCTGAACAGCCATAAAACCAATTGGGTCGAATTTGAATTTTACATAAGAGTGACAAGGAGCAAGTGCAGGGCTCTGGTGCATGACAAGCGGTGACTCGGCATTTGGCAGCAGTGTTTGTGCTGCAGGGAAAAGAGAGCAACCGAGAGCAGCGAGGTCAACTGGAGTGACGCTGAAGTGGTCCATGAGTGGAGTGATGAGAGTAGAGATGCCAGCTGGCCACTGGGGATGCACAGCTGAGGCCTAGACACTTTTGGGTAGAAGTGGTCCAGGATTTTGCACAATCGGAATATAACATAAAACATATAGAGGTAAAGGCAAGCCTAGTCCCATGCTTGGAATAAAGGTAGTATTTCCTAGACTGCGATTTAGAAAGGGAAAATTTAAAAAGAAGTATAGATTTAAATTTAGCCTCTTGCCTACCCGGATGCCTACTCTTCAACTTTCCTTAATTTTTCTTGCCCTCCCTCACCCCTACTTCACTTATTCTCTTTCTTTTCTCCTTTTTCCCTTTCATTAAATTCCTTTAGGTGCCTATTTTAGGGACAGAGAGAAGTTGAGAGAGTAGAATGGGGAGAACAGAAAATAGATCACATCTGTTTCCGATGTTTCAAGCAAAAGGAAAATATGTGACAATATGAACACGATGTTTTAGCAGAAAAAGAATGACTATGTTATGCGGCACAACTGGAGAAAGGGGAAGAGAGTGGGGTCCGGGTAAGCAGAGAGAAGCTTCTCAAACCCAGCCAGGTCAGAGGGGACCAGAGAATACGGTGGCAATAGAAAGGAAGGCTCGATCGGGTGGGATTGGGGCATCAGGAGAAATGAGGGGATGTGCCTGATGGGAGAAAACAATAAATTTCAGTGATAGGAAAGAAATTGCTGTTGAGGTTTAAAATGCCTGGGAAATCTAAAATATGTGAGCCCCTAAAGGTTACAGTCAGATTGAGGCACAGAATAGACTAGATACATGAAATCTGCTCAGGTAAAGCACTGAATGTGGAAAAGGTGTAACACTTGATCAATGCATGATTTTGTTAATACTTGAAAAAAACAAATAGAACCCCCCCAAATTTACTGCCATCAAGTTCATGTCCACTCATAGTAGCCCTCTAGAGCAGGGTAGAACTGCTCATGTGAGTTTCTGAGACTAGAACTCTCTATGGGAGTAGAAAGCTCCCTCAGAGAATCTGGCGGTTTCTAATTGTTGACCTTGCAATAAGCAGAACCCAAGTAATCACTACATCACCAGGGTGCCCGTATTGCTAAGCTAAAAATTAAAAACAAAAAAGACCTTAAAAACAATAAATACTGTTTGGGGCTATCAAAAGTGGAGCCACTGTGAAAAAAAATGGTATGGCACTTTCTTAATAAATTGGATATAAAAATATTATGATACAGCAATCGACTCTAAAAACCAAACACACTGCCATCAAGTCTTTGCTGACTCATCAGGCAGGGTAGAACTGCCCTTTGGAGTTTCTGAACTGCTAACGTTGCAGTTAGCAGCCCAAGGAGAAACTACTCTGCCATCAGGACTCCTCTAATTGTTCTATATCATTGTTATTAGGTCCCGCTGAGTCAGCCCAGCCCATCGAGACCCATGCACAACCTGAAGCACTGCCTGGCCTTGTGCCTCCTCACAATTGTTCCTGTGCCTGAGCCGTTGCTGCAGCCCATTGACTCATCTGCTCGAAGGCCTTCCTCTTTCTCAATGGCCTTCACTTTGCCAAACATGATGTCCGTCTCCAGGGACTGGTCTCTCCTGACACTATGCCCAAGGAATGCAAGACAAAGTCCTGCCATTCTTGCTTCTAAGAAGCACTCTGTCCTTACCTTTCCAAGACAGATCAGTTGGTCCTTTCAGCGGTCCGTGGTGCTTTCAATATTCTTCTCCAGCACCACGATTCAGATGCATTGATTCTTCTACAGTTTTCCTCATTCAATGTCCAATTTTCACATGCATAGAGAATACTGTGGCTTGGCTCAGGTGTACTTTAGTCCTCAAAGAAACACCCTTGCTCTTTAATACTCAAAAGAGGTCTGTGAAGCACATTTACCTAATGCAAAGTATCTTTTGATCTTTTACTGCTGCTTCCGTGACGACACCAATCTTTTCTTCAATCTTATCATAATGTTACCTATTAGTCAAGTTGTGAGAATTTTGGCCTTTGTGTTAGGCAGGGTTCTCTAGAGAAACAAAATCAGGATACTTATGAGTTTATATATATAAAGTTTGTACAACGAGAAGGAATAAAACAGCTAATTAGTTCACACTGCAGTACAGAGGGCTCAGTTCAACTCACTTTCCTGGATCAGTTAATAGACTGAAGGTCCTTCAACTCATGAGACTGCTGAGTCCAAGGTCAAAGAAGCAGACAGCAGAGTCTGCCCTCAGACAAGGCAGGCAGAGTTGGCAAGCAGGCAGCAGACCACAGGGTGGGGCAGCAACAGTCAGTAACGAGGGAGTGTAGTGAAGCGGGCCCTGATGGGATCTCAAGCTCTAGAGAGCTACTTAAGGTGACACGATCCACCAGAAGCATGGCAAAGCAGGGCTTAAGGAAACCTCAAGCTCTAGCAATGCATGCATGGTAAGGCCACATGATCCATGGGTTGGCTCGGCCCACAGGTAGCACAGCTCATGGTTGCAGCAAAGACTAGCTCAAGCAGCAGCATGCTGCTTGGATCACCAGAGAGCACGGTCTTCTTTACATTGAAATGTAATATCTGGAAGTTATGTCATTGGTATTTCGAATGCCAACAGGTTCACCCAAAGCGAACAGGTTTCCATCGTACTTCCAGACGAAGAACAGACAATGAAGGACTCGGTGGAAGAAGCCGCTCAAAAAGTTAGCTGTGAAGCACAGTTTTGAAGAATTTTCGAATACTGAAAGTCTAAGCAAAGGAAGTAGAACATTGTTGGCAATACTGCCAGAGAATGGGCCTGTGGCCGCAGAGCCGTCTGGATCTTCATTTGCTTATAGATGCGTCTCAAGGTAAAAAGAAACAGCTGCAAAAATCTAATGCCTGGAACTCAGAAGGTGCAAAGTATGAACTTAGGAAAATTGGAAGGGATCAAAAATGAAATGAAATGCATGGAGATTGATATCCTAGGCCATAGCAAGCTTAACTATACTGATACTGGCTATTTTGAATCAGGAAATCTTATGATTTACTATGCCTCAAATAACATAATCAAACAGAATGGCATGACATTCATTTTCAGAAAGGATCTTGTTATTTTGTTGGGTTTTTTTATATTCTGTTTTTAAAATTAAAAGATTATTTTATTGTGGGCTTTTACAGCTCTTCTAATAATCCATACATCAATTGTATCAAGCATGTTGCTATCTTTAATTTCTAAACATTTCCTTTCTATTGAGACCTTAGGATCAGCTCCTCTTTTTTCCCTCCCCCCCACCCTCATGACCCCTTGATCAAATATAAATTTTTATTATTTTCAGGTCTTACACTGACTGCCCAGTTGCTGTCTCCCTTCCCCCATGGTTTCTGTTGTTCATCCCCCTGGCGGGGCG
>NW_022107431.1:56800434-56804174 GCF_000313985.2 Echinops telfairi | reverse complement strand
TTCCCCCTACCCTCCTGGTATCGCTACTCCCATTCCTATTCCTGGGCCCCGTGTGTCATGAGCTCTTATTTCTTATCTGTACCAGTGGACATACTCTGGTCTAGCCCGAAGTGAAAGGCAGGACTGGGGTCATGATAGGTGAGGAAGCCTCCAAGAACCAGAGAAATATTGCGTGTTTCATCGGTGCTTTACTGCACCCTTGTTAACTCATCCCTTCCTTCTGACCTTTCTCTGAGGGGTGTCCCATTGTCTACAGATGGGTTTTGGGTCTCGGCTGTAGTACCTCTTGTTCTCAACAATATTTTTTGTTTCTTTTTCACATTTGTTTGTTTGTTTCGTGTCTTCTGATGCCTATACCTGATCCATTGACACCTCATGATCGCAAAGGCTGGTGTGCTTCTTCCACTTGGGCTTGTTGCTTCTCTGCAATGCCTGCTTGTTTAACTTCCAGTTTTCAGACGACAGATGCTATATCATTTGATATCTAGGCATCATGTGATTCTTCACCACATTTGCTTATGCATCTATTTTGTCTTCAGTGATTGTGCTGGAAGGGTGAGCATCACAGTAAGCTGGGTTGTTAGAACAAAGCGTTCTTGCATTCAGGGAGGGCATGAGCAGAGGCTTGAAGTCCATCTACTCCCTCAGTGCATTGCCTCATAAATGTATGCACAGAGGCCAGTACCTCTATTTTTATGAATTAATATATTTATGTAAGTACACATCTATGATTATACCTCTATCCATAGCTTTGCTTCGTAGATCTTTCCTTGATTTAGAAAAGATCTTGTTAACCTTATCATGAAATACAATGCTATCTGTTATCAGATTATATCTATCAGCCTTCGAAGAAATCCAGTCAATGCAACTATAATTCAACTTTATGCACCAACCACAAAACCTAGTGATGAAGAAAGTAAAGAATTCTACCAATAATTTCCATTGTAAATTGATCAAACATGCAATCAAGATGATTTGATAGTTACTGGTTATTGGAATGCAAAAGTTGGAAAAGCAGGACCAATAGTTGGGAAATACGGACTTAATGACAGAAATGAAGCTGGAGATTTCCTGACAGTATCCCTGTGCCTGGAGGCTCAAAAACATTGTCTTTTGGAATACTGAGGTCAATCAGCATAACATAATCCATCCAAACAATGTTTTCTATCCTACTTCGGTCAGTAGTAACTGGGTTCTTAAAACTGATGAGAGGCCATCAATGGTGGAACTGTGTTGGCCTCTCAATTTCCAGGGAATATAATAGCAAAGAAAATTGAACATACATGTCCACAATTAGTACAGTAGACTAATGGACCCCGTGAACTATAATCTTCATGACTCTAAGACTGGGACTAGATAGTACCAGGCTACCCCAACTAACTGTTCTGAAAGTGAACACATCAAAAGCTATTGGATAGAGAGTAAGAAAAATATGCAACAAAACTCACAGTCATACAAAGGACAAGGCTTACTGGTCAGATAGAGACTGGTGTGACACAATAGATTATGAGCCTCCTAACCCTCAGATCTGGTGCTGAAACCATGGCAGTCAAACAGACAAGGTTCTAAGGAACAATATGCAAGGGACCTTTGTATATACTCCTTAGAGAAATCAACCATTGGAGAGAAAAATAGCAGCACTTATCAAAGAACAACATAGTTCAAAAGGGTTAAGAAAGCAGGAGGGATGGAAGAGAAAAACTAAAGTAGGAAAAGGGATACGTGATCTTATACTATGGGGATTCCAGCCAATGATATGAAACAACATATAAACTAATGGAAAACAGATTTCCTCTGTAAAGTGTCACCCACTTCACAATTAAAAAGAAAAGAATGCTAATGTCACAGGAGGTGAAATTGTTTCAGAAATTTACACAGATCAGGTGAATGAGTGACAGAGCTGTGATTCGCATTCAGATTATCAAATTGTAAAGCTGATGCTCTTGACTGATGGATTCCATGAGGGAAAACGATGGGCTCAGCCTAGATTAGGATGTAAGTAAACTTTATTTTTTTTTGGATACCAAAGAATGTCCTGTCAAAATGTGCTTTGGAATAAGGTTTGTGAAGTTGACACGAATACTGAAATCTTTTGAGGAGGCTGAAAACATGTATGTCCTTTTTCACTTAAAGTCTCTAGTTCTTGGTCAAGAATAAAATTCCCAATTGTTATTTTGTATTAGAGTTTGTTCTTCCTCCTTAACTTTTGTTTCACGCACCTTAATTTTCTTTCAGAGACCTAAATTTCCTAAGTGAGTTAATCAGAAACAAATTTTAAAGTTCTTCCAGTTGCCATATTCCAAATTTGTATCATGTTTAACTTCATTTTTCATATCACTTCTTACATCCATTTCCACATATAATATAGAGTATAATTTTTCAGCGTTTTCTCTACAGATCTAGCTTAGAGTAGAATTGTTCACCTTTCATAAGATGTGAGAGAAGCAGAGGATTTTTATGGTGTGCAGCCATCTGCAGCAAGCTTCCCCAGGTTTATACAAGTCACTCGTGTGGCATCGGGGGAATATCTCAATTGTCAAATTAGTTACTTACTTTAGCATCCTCTATCTTCAAGGCCCTTAAGTTAGTAGATTTAAATAGCGACTTTTCACACCATATTAGTTCAACATTAGAAATGTGAATGCATTGCTATGATTGTTCAGAAGAGGCATAGGAAGACGACCGATTTTAGCTGGGTCTTATGGATCAGTGTTTTTGTCTGATTGAGAAGGAAGAGGGAGGAATGGGAAGATGCAGACTGAAAAAGCAGGTTCTGTTAGAATCACTGTACGGCAGAGCTGGAACACATAGATTGTCTCTATATACTTTGGTCTTCTGGTGGTTAAATACGATTAGTTATCTTTCTCTATTTCCCTGCTTAGTGTCTGGATACAGCAGACACTCATTAACCACGCCCTGGCTAGCTGGTACATGGAATGAACAAGATGGAAGCTGCAGGTGGAAAACATGTTGCAAAAACCCTAGTATGGCAGACTGCAAAACTGCATGTTTATGCAACTGGATAGAAGAAACCCCTTACAATTTCAGCCTGGTCATACTTCCGTTCTGGATTCTGACTGTTGGGTTCATCATGTACTTCAGAGAAATTTTCTGGTTCACTTTCCCTCAAAATGATTCAATATAATATGTACAGGAAATCATATGTGAATAGTTGTTTTGCTAAGGCAGGGACTCTCAAACTTTAATGTACTTAAGAATCACCTGAGGAGGCTGTTAAAACAGATTGCTGACCCCAATCCAGAGTTTCTGATTTTGTAGGACTGGGGCAGGCCTGGAGAAATAGTTTTTTTTAAACAAGATCCTTGGAGCTTCTGATACCAGAGGTCCATGGGTTAAAAGTAGAGAAATGTGCTATTGAAATCTCTGCTACTATTTAAAAAATGTAAAATATTTTCAACATATTTATGCAAATCCAAACTTTCAAGAAAACATTTAGCTATTTTCTTATTACTTTTCAAGATTCTAACTGGGGGGAAGGAGGGAATATGGCGACCCGATAAGACGCATCTTCCAGAGCTCCTGCTGCCAGACCAGAAAATTGGGAGGTAAGGCGAAGGGAACGGGGAGGTGACGTCCAGAAATTAGAACTGGGCTACTAGGGTCTCTCCTGATTCTCTTTTTGGGGCGCGATTTCCACTCACAAAGTAAACCGAGAACGCGTTAAAGCGCAATAAATTCTCCGAGCCCGCGCGCCAGCAGCGGCTTGGCGGGAGCCGCGG
>NW_022107431.1:56779280-56786159 GCF_000313985.2 Echinops telfairi | reverse complement strand
TGAGCGGATTCCGGGAACCCAAGAGGCAAGAAAATTTTGGGAATGATGAGGGCAACAAATGTATAGATGTGCTTTACACAATTGATCTATGTATTGTGACGAATTGTATGAGCCCCAATAAATTGATTAAAAAAAAAAAAAGATTCTAACTGTAGGCGTAACCAATTTTATGGAATTAGCATGTTCCTAAAATTTTATTCCTTTGTTCAATTTTATTTTACATGCACTAAGGAAATATACCATTAGATGAGTACTCACAAGAGAAGAATTATTTTATGATGGAAATAGTTATTCCTACGTTATTGATTTGTATGTTGTTGTTCTGAAATGAACGATTTCTACTTGATTTAAGGGAACTCCAACTTTCCAAAATGTTCTCAGAATCTCATGTGGAGGAGCCAGAACCAGGTGGGCGTTGCCATTTTCTATTAACTGCTAAGACCCCAAATCTCTCTGCACAACGATTGCTTCTCCCACTTGCTATCAATAAGAACAGCCACCCCTTTTGTTTCTACTTTTGAAGCTAGTGCATAGGCTTGGGGGTTGAGTAGAGACTGATGTTGGCTCTTTAAGCACTTAGGGCTGTGAAGCCTGGTGCTTCACTGCTGGTCAATACCCAGCTCACAGAACACTGAATGGTGGGCTGCTCAGAATCTTCTCTGCATGAATTCCTATCTCTCTAAGCTTTTTTACACAGAATCTACACGATTAAAACCTTCCCATATAGTTCTCTGTAGGGAGAGCAGCTTCACTGAAGGGAGGAGAGAGTGACACAGGTATTCAGATCTGGCCGAAGAGACCATTCATATAAACAGAGACAACTGACAGCACAGGAAGGTGTTACAAAAGGTCTCATTAAAAAGTACCCAACGGGCCTGTCTGGAAAATACCTGGACTTCTCCTGTCTCCCACAGGAACAGAACTTTCTGTCCCCCATGGTTACATTAAATGCGATGGGAATCTCGGATCCTTTGTCTGCTAATGAGATGTGACTGCGGCACTGAATGAACACCTTTCTACTTAGGGTTCATATGGTTTCAGGGAAGGGCAGAGGTGACATTTCACCTGTCAAGTATTTACTTAGTTTGTTCTAACATGTGCTTACAGAAAGGAGTAGGAGTGGAATACCAAGCCTAATCTTGATCAGACAACAGTGGATACTCTCTGCACTTAGGAAGTTGAAAATGGATCCTGACATATGCTGGCTGCAGTCGAGATCTATCCGCACCCACAACTTTGGAGGCTCCGCAGGCCTTTTCTGGGGGAGCTGCTTCCTCAGCAGATGGGGCTTTAGCTGCGCAGTGCAGGACCTGAGCTACAGCTGGGCCTCCCGCACAATGAGGGGCTGGGAAAAGGACGTGGGGATTTTCTGTTAGCTTTGCATTCGATTTTTTCCATACACTTTTTGAAGCCTCCCTTGTAGATGAGCTGATACAGATGGGCTGTTTTATGCAGTTATCCTTCTTTATTGAGACTGGCGCATATTAGAAAATAGAAGTCGTTATATCACAGATCAATGATTTATACAGTGAAGTCTAGAGGAAGATTTTCTCGAGGATGAGAATGCCTGTCTCTAATTTAGCACAGAGACTGGGAGTGTGCCTCCTTCGTGGACCGGAATGACTGGAGCTTCTACTTTGCTGACACGCTTCTTGGAATACTTAGTATTAAGTCAACGTACTAATATGCTTCGCTTGGGAATACAGATTCTACCCTCTAGTATAAGAACTTCAGGCCACAGAATCTAAGGGCTAACCTTGCAGCTCATGAAAGCTCTTTCCGTGTCTGCCTCCGGTTACTTCTGAATGTTGGGACCAGTTCCCAGTGCATGGCGTCATCATCTCTTTCACAGACTCATTTTTAAAGTTTTCTAAATTTTGTGACTATGGAATCCTCTCGCTGCCCTGAATTCTTAGTTGTAAATCAGGGGATAAGTCATAAAGTATTGCTTCAACATCATTGAAAATGTTATTATAAAGAGAATTGAACTGTGAGGCTGTTGTTTCTAACGTAGCCTCTATCAAAGCTTCTCCATCGACTCTTCTGAAGGCACGGATTCCGACGCTCTCATCCTTTCCTCAAAGCCTCTTCACTATTTGATTGACACCAAGTTAAACCATTGGTTTTGGCATCTTTGAGGGGCTCAAATCATGTCCCTCTTGGCTGTTCTTTGAGTTTGGGACAACAAATAAAAGCATCAAGAGGAAGGATGAAGGCTGTCAAGGAGCTGGGGTGCAGTGCCCAAGAAGAAGAAGGTGCGTGACTAAGATGGGGAAAACAGACGAAACAAAACACCTGGTGGCCACTTTGCTGGCTTTTTATTCACGAGTGAAGTTTTCCGTTTCCTGAAAAGCAGCCCCAGTGACTGTCCTGTGCCCTTTGAGAAAAGTCTGTCAAGATTACCTTTTTGGAATCTCAACAAAGTCATCATAAGATTTTGGGCTAACCTCTCTGCCTTGTATTTAACTAGCCCCAAATATCTCCTCAGAAAGCACGCTGCTGATTGGAATCTTGCTCTCTGGATTGCGCTGGTAAATCTAAGCCTTGTCTCTGTGCAGTAGTTAGGTTTTGTGTCCACGTGGCCAAGATTCTTGTAGTTCGGCTGTTGAAGGACCCCCCATGATGTGCTTTAACATGATGTCAATATAACTCCGTGATGGTATCTCCTGTGAGCTATGTAAGACAGAAAAAGCATCCAGTTTTTAACTTCTAATTCCTGAACTCAATCAATCTGGGCTTAACCACTGCCTCAAATGTGTGCACCACTCTCTTGGTATAAATTCTGTGTGTGTGTGTGTGTGTGTGTATGTAGAGAGAGAGAGACAGAGAGAGAGCGCAAGCGAGCGAGATTGGTTTCTCTGCAGAATCCATCCTAAAACATCCTGACACCCTGGCTATGATTTGCTTCATAAAATCTTCCGCATTCACTTCCATCTTGCTTAAAAGACTGATGGAAAGATGAGATCTTTGAGCTAGCTGACCTTCATGCATGCTTTCGACACCATGCAGCTGAAAGCTTGCAGAGGCCAAAAGGTTTACTCAAAGGTAAAGTTGCAAGCTGTGTTAGCAGTTAAAGCACCACTTGTTTTCTTTGGTTTTAGGGTCAGCAATGGTTTCTTTATTCCTTGAGATTGACTGTCTTCCCCATTTTGGCTCCTTTTAAAATTTTTAATCATTTTATTGGGGGCTTGTACAACTCGTTGCAATCCATATATCCGTACATTGTGTGTCGAGCACATTTGTACATGTGTTGCCCTCATCATTCCCAATACATTTGCTTTCTACGTGAGCCCTTGGTGTCAGCTCCTCAGCTTCCCCCCTCTCTCCCTCATGAACCCTTGATAATTTATATATTATTATTATTTTGTCATTTCGTCCACTCTCCGATGTCTCTCTTCATCCACCTTTCTGTTGTCCATCCCCCAGGGAGGAGGTTATATGTAGAGCCTTGTAATCAGTTCCCCCTTTCTACCGCACCTTCCTTCCACCCTCCCGGTATCGCCACTCTCACCACTGGTCCTGAAGGGATCATCTGACCTGGATTCTCTGTGTTTCCAGTTCCTATCTGTGCCAGTGTACATCCTCTGGTCTAGATTTTGCTTGCTTTTGATGACCCTTTCCAACCTTCTTTAAAATGCTTGATCCAACTAAAAACTGTTTGTATATTAATATTTTATAAAGTATATTACTATATATATTTGGAATTTAAAATATGCTTTACGCTCTTTGAAGACTATGCACATTGCCTTTTCCTCAGTGTTGGCTCTCAATTTTTATGTTTCTAATATTTTTCCCGCTAGCTTAATTTTATTTTTCTCTATCCTCTACTCCTTTGTTTCACTACCCTTTTCTCTCCAAAAGCCATTAATTTGTCTGGTCCTCAAGGTATAAAATCTGAATGTAAATGATGTCTCCCACGTTTACATCTATTTCTGTGTTCTCACCTATTTGTAAGTGAAGGTGCTTAAAATGATAGAATAACACAGAATTTTTTCCTCACCTTGGAACCAGTGAGATTCTAAATAGGTCTAATTACAGGTTTTCTAAGCATCCATTTTCCCTATTTTTGCATATTTCATTCTCTACTGTTCAGTCCTACCTATACCTATGGAACATTTCCCTGTACATATACTTTGGCCATAGGCAAACTATCCTGAATGATACAACAAAAATATTCCTTCTGAAGGCTGCACCATTACGTATGAGCGACATGTCAGAGGATAGAAAGACAACTGAAACTGTCAACTAAGCGGTGGGTAACATGGAAGGGCAGTGAGAAGGGGGGTTGACACATGATGGATTGGCACGGGGATGGCCACAGTGGGTGCCAACATAATAGCCCTTGTGAGGCTGGTGAAGAGCCAGGAGGTGCTTTATTCTATGGTGTGATGGGTCACCATGTGTCACAGCCAGCTCCTCGCCATCCAGTGACAACGGAAATAAAGTTCCACTATGCCAGGAGGGCAGCGATCTAAAGGCCCAATATTGAGCCTTTCATTTTAAGAAAAAAAGGATGACAGAAAGCAATGGTCTTGACTGTAAATATGACCGGCCTAAGGAGTGGTCCTGCATAATTGAAGGACAGAATCTAAAACTCAAGCCAAGCCTATTCCTGTTATGTTCATGAGACCTACATATGTAGACACTAAAGAGCAAGTAGAATAGGACCCCATACGATTTTTAAGGCCACATCTTTCTCGTGGGAGGCAGCAGGTGGTTTCGAACCCCTGACTTTAGTGTGAGTAGCTGAGCGCTTTAGCCACCAGGACTCCTTGGATAAAGATTCCCACGATGAACATTGAGATCTAGGTTTAGATATGCATTCAAGAAGGGTCTGAAATTGAACTCCATGCATGGTTCTCGATCTCAGAGAAAGTAAACAACCCCCCCCCATGAGAGTAATGATGAGATAATTACTCGAGCTGCTGAATAAGGGAGTAATTATAAAACAATAAGCTGACCTGTAAGATGGAAGAGATAGCAGATGCAAAAAGAAAATGTCCAGTCCAGAAACTACATACAGTTGACCGGGTAATTGAATTGTGTTTCACATCAATGTGAATATACAAAAACAAAGAAAGCATCAGAAAAATATTTAAGAAATGTAAATATTTTATAAAGGACTAAAAAGAAATTACAAAAAATAATTACACTTATTTTTTAAAAATTAAAGCCATTAAAAGCTTATCATATAAAAATATACTAACAAAACTGAAGAAAAAGTAGTGAAAATAAAAATAATCTAAGAAAAATATAGATCCATTAAAATGTTTTTATAGATTCCTTGTTTTAAAAATTTGGAATAAAAATTTAAAATAAGAACTTCAACACACTTAGATTAATATTTCAAAGAAGAAAGCCAAAACAGTATTTGGAAAGATAATAATAGACCTATACACCATGAGCACTTATATGGAAAAACGATGCTGTGAGCAGGCAAATAATAACAAACAAAATACATAAGCACCAATTGTATTCTGGTAATATTTAAGATTATCAAATATAATAACAGCATTTTTAAAGATGCTAAGGAAATAAGCACATTACCTAAATGAAATGACAACAATATGCATAACCAGCATTTCCTTAAAAACATAGATTCCAAAAGACAATAGAATAATAGTTTAAAAGTACTTAGCAAAAAATAGTTATCAATTCAGACTTCTATGCCAAGTAAATTATCACTAAAGAATCAGAGTATAATAAATGTAGTTTAAAATATATGCATATTGAATATTTATTAAACATAGAAAAGAAGTACTTCATGTCTACATGTGAACTCCTCCCTGGGGGACGGACAACAGAAAAGTGGGTGAAGGGAGATGTCAGACAGGGCAAGATATGGCAAAACAATAATCTACAAATTATCAAGGGTTCATGAAGGAAGGGGGAGCGGGGAGGGAGGAGGAAAAATGAGGACCTGATGTCAGGGGCTTAAGTTGAGAGCAAATATTTTGAGAATGACGAGGGCAATGAATGTATAAATGTACTTTACACAATTGATGTATGTATGGACTGTGATAAGAGTTGATGAGCCCCTAATAAAACGATTAAAAATAAATAAAAAAAGAAGTACTCAGGAACATGAAAATTAAGTCTGAAAAGATACCAATAATGGAATGCAAACAAGCCATAAACACTGAGTTCTTCAAATAATGGATAAAAGCATAAATGATGATTACAATAAAAAGTTATAGTCAATTAAGGAAGTTTGAAAACAATAGAACACAATAAAAACAAAATAAAGGATACAGAGATTGACTTTCAACTTTACAATGCTCTGCTTACATTTCAGGGTGAAACACTGAAAATTAAATCCATTAAATCCTTGGAACATATGGTATTGTGCTATGATGATGAAAACATTTATTTTGGTGTGTGTGTATATTGCATTATTAGCACATCTTTCTGGGAATAATTTCTAGGGAAATTAATGCAGGGAATTTCAGGGGAAACAAAGTTAAGTTACAAGAACATGTCCCAAACATTTGATGAAGACACTATGATGGAAGAGTCCAGAGAAAAATCATGCCTATGGTAAGAATTTTCCATCCGTGTGAATTTAAAACTTGGTTATGCCCATGTGGATCATGGAGAAGAGCAACTGAGAAATCAGGAATTGTGAAGAGGAAAGAAATGATGAAGAAGAAATTAATTAATGAATAGGAAGAAAAAGCATTGTGAAATACATTACCATGAAAGAATTATCTGGAGATTTTAAAATTAAAGCAAGCCTTCAGTTGTTTGAAAGTATGTATCCAAACATGGATTTTTTTTTGGTGAAGGACAAATTCAGGAAAAAGTGAGATAATACTAATGATTCTCTCTCTCTCTCTTTCTCTCTCTCTCTCTCTCTCTCTCTCTCTCTCTCTCTCTCTC
>NW_022107431.1:56763492-56779085 GCF_000313985.2 Echinops telfairi | reverse complement strand
AATATGTAATTATATATTGTGAAATATTTATTTCTAATTACAAATCAATGAAATTTTGCCTTGAAGCCTGGTGTTGCTTGGATAACAGTCTTCATGCCGGGTACTCGTATGTGGGCATATGTGCAGGTGGGCGGGCCCGCCTGGAGACGGATAGAGGAGGGGTGTTTCGGTTCCTAAGACCATTGGTAATCGTTTGACCCCCCTGCCAAAGGGGTCGTAACCCACAGGCTGAGAACCGCTGCTCTGGAGAGAAACTAATTTCTTTTATGTTTCAGCCCAAAATAAGATAAGCACCATGAGATGAACAAGGCATACAAGTAACAATTAAATAAAAGTCAAAGATAAGATGATCTTGAAAATGGCAAGAGAAAAATCACTTATCACTTCCGAGGAACTCCGTAAGATTAATAGCTGACTCTCAGTGGAAGCAATGCACAACAAACAATAATGGGATCGTTTAAAAATGCTCAGAGATAATTACTGTCAACCAAGCATCTTCTACCTGCCAGAGTTCTCATGGAAATAAGAAGGCAAAACAAACTCTTTACCAGATAAATAGAAATATAAGGTACATTTAAAAATAATTGCGATTGAATGACCGGAGAAATGATGTGACCGTTTTTTGTTTTATTGTGGGTGGCATTACATTACTTCTGAGCCACAGAGGCCCGGGGTGCTTGTCCGCCACCCTCCCTGTTCTTGCCAGAGTTAGGTTGTGTTATCACTCTGTGGTTTTGCTTCTTTGTTCTTCTACTTTCCAAAACCTGACCTCTTTCCTCAGAGACTAGGCCCTCCGATAGCACGTCAAAAATATGTGACACAGACTTGCTTCCCATGAGCATTTGTTGATAAAGCTGCTAAAATCATCCATATGCTTTTAAATTAGAAAACTGCAACGATAATTGGGAAACATTTCAACTCCTGAAACCTTAACAACAGTGCTAGAATGAAACAAACAAGAATGGCATCAAATAATAAAGAAAAAAACTGATTTCTCCAAGCCTTAAGAAAAGAAACAGCCGTTTTCAGAAAACAAAATGTTGTTGCTTCGAAAGAATAAATGAAAAGATGACATTGTCTTACAAAGACTACAGCCTTCCATAAAGGGCATAGCTCAACATAAGCAGAAATCCTCACAACTGGACCAATATGGACATGATAAAGAAAGATTGACGCTATTGAGAATTTCATTTTACCTGAATCCATAATCAATGCCCATTGAAGTAGCAGTCAGGCAATCAAACAACCTATTGGATTCATCAAATCCGTTGCAAAATATATCTTTAAAATGGTTAAAAAGCAAAGGTATCACTTTGAAAACTAAGGTGTTCCTGACTCAAGCCAGGGTATTTTTCAATTGCCTCATATACGTGTGAAAGCTGGGTAATCCAAAAGGAGAGAGACAAAGAAAAACAAACAACAAAGAATTGATGCATTTCAATTATGGTGCTGGTGATGAATACTAATTATGAACTATATAAGCTGGTAAAGTTTGTTCTGCAGAAGACGGGATGGCAATAGTGTCTTAACTGTCTAATGGTGCTCTGACAGAAATGCAAGTGGATGACTTTGAGATTAATTTGTCGCTGTTTGGGAGGCTGGAAGTCCAAATTCAGAGTGGGAGCTCCAGGTGAAGGGGTTCTTTCTCTGTGTCTCCCGGTTTTAGAACGGCCACAGTCCAGAAACCTTGCATTCAAAAGATGCATCTGCTCCTGGCTCTTCTTTATTGGTAGTCCTAGAGAGCTCTGCTTCTGCTCACTTTTCTCTTGTAAGTTATAGTGTGCCGCAGACCACAGGCCAGGCAAACTCACACTTACATTGAATCGGTCTGTGACTTGATTAAGGCTATTGTATTGCACCCCACCCGTATGTTGTATTAGAACTAGGTTAGAGTGTCACATCCCATCCTAATCCCCCGATATCAGATCAAGACTGATCACATCATTTTAAAAAACTTGCTATCATACAGTTGATGCCAAATCATTGTGAACCTATAGGGCTGGGTAGAACTGCCCCTGTGACTTTCTGAGACTGGGTATTAGTCTAGGTACTTTGGAGAAACAAATCCACAGCGACTCATGTATAAGAGAGAGTTTTATGTAAAGAAAACGTGCATCACGAAAACATCCCAACCCAATGCTGCCCAAGCCCACAAGTCCAACATTAACCCATGAACCCAACAGCAGTCCACAAAGTCCTCCACCTCACAAAACAGAGGCAATGATGCCGACTGCAGGAGGAAAGCTGAGTCAGTGAACGAACAAGCATCTCAGCACTAGCAGGGGTCTCCACATGGCTGCTCCAGCACCCAGGGCTGCATTGGGATAGGTCCATTTGGCTTCTCCTTGGGGATGTCTTGTAGGAAGTCAATCTTGCAAGCTGAAGCAGGGAATTGCTAAGGCAGCTGCACCCGGTGCAACCATCACAAAACAAGAGACCCGAGAACTAGAAAGGCGAGGCTCACACCCATTTATCCCTCCACTTTTCAATTAGCCTCACATGTGATTATCGGCCAGGCTGGCACAATTAACTAACTCAGACTGTAACTCTTAATGGAAGTAGATTCTGCTCATCTTTCTCTCTCAGAGCAGCTGGTGTTTGGGAACTGCAGTTAGAAGGCCAACACATAGCCACTACATCTCTAGGCCTCCATTCACATGATAGAGAATGATTATGTCAAAACATAACTGCCAAATCACTAAGAATCATGACTTAGGCAAGTTGACATATATTTTGGGGGAAGACCATTAAATCCATGACATAAAAAAAAAAAAAAATGAAGCTATATATATATAACATTTCCAAACCCCAGACCCACTCCAAGTGAGTTGATTCTGATATATATGGACCCTAGTTAGGTTTCTAAGGTTGTATATCTTTAGAGGAGCAGACAGCTTCATCATTTTCCTGCTAAGCGGCAGGTAGGTTTGAACCACTGACCTTCCTGTAGTGAGCAGTCTAACACTTACCCAGAAGGATCACAAGGGCTCATATAACAGTTTATTAAACAAAATTATCAAAATGGGAAGTTATTCTTTCTGGGGACATATCTTCCTGTTAGGCCTCCACAATAGAATTCTGTGTTCCTTGATTTGCACCATATTACTATGGCAGTTTGGCATCCCCACGGGACTCAGATCATGTTCCTTTTCAATGATTGTTGAGTTTTGGGGGAAAATATGTCTGAATGGGCAAGATCAAGGCTGTAGCACAAACGAGGTAAATTTCCCTAATAAAACTCTTATAGGACATCACTGACTACTCTCACAGAATGAGCAAGTACATCATTGTGATGGAAGACAATTCCTTGCCATAACCTTTCTGGCCCTTTCTTACCATTGTACTTTTAATTTATCTTAAAACTTCATTATAATGAAGGCCACTGTGAGCACTTTGTGTTCCTGGATAAAATCAATCATTACCCCTTTGGAATTCCACAAAATTTTGCCTTAACTTTCTGAGCTGACCTCTATGCCTTGAAAGAAGCTATTCAGCAGATCTCATAAGCCACTGATATGATTGGTCCTTTTTTCTGTTTTTAAGGAAAATGAATGCTGTGGAGTCAATGCTGAACCCTAGTGCTCTCCGGGGGTTTCTGAGACTGTAACTGTTTGACAGAAGCAGAAAACCCAGTCTTCCTCCCTAGGAGTGCTGGCGGGTTTGAACGGCCAACGTTGTGGATTGCAGCCCAATTCATAACCACTGCACCACCAATGAGACTAAGGCTAGTGTGTTACAGAGGACCTGCTCTGCAGCCATCCACTGATTGCAGAGATATGTTTAAACACATTTTGTATGCAATAAACCTTTGTATGTAAGAACTTCAATCTGAGTATTAATATTTTACCTTCCCTCACATATATGAGAGGCTTCCATTATCCTTTCATTCTATTTTTCCATACAATTTTGAAGCCCTCTGTGTGTGTGTGTGTGTGTGTGTGTGTGTGTTTGTTTCTATCTTATAAATCCAAACAAAACTCACTGCCATTGCGTGTAAGCTGACTTACAGTGAACCTATATGACCAGGTAGGACTAACTCTGTGAGTTCCCGAGACTATAACTGTTTAAGAGAGTAGAATTGCCTCATCTTTCTGCCCTGGAATGGCTGGTGGTTTCGAACTGCTGACGTTGTAGTTAGCATCCCAATGCATAACTACTGCACCAACAGGACTTCTGTATAGCTTCAAGACATGCTTTATTCATTGAAAGTTTATTAAACTCAGCTAACAAACAAACAATCCAAAACACACTGACTGTGTGGCAAATGGTAAAGCACTTGACCATGAGCCCCAAAGTTGGTAGCTCTAACCAACCAAAAGGTAACTTGAAAGAGACCCATTGATCTGCTCCCAATGGATCATAAGACTGCTGTGAAAAATCCTATGTATCTCAGCACTACTCTGCACACACATGGTTGCCATGAATTGCGATCAACCCACAACAAGGAACATGAACAGCAGTACCGACAGCAGCAACAAAACACAAGGGCTGCGGCCTTTGTGAAACAGAGATCATAAATGAGTTATACAGTTAGTTGCGATGGGAGATTCCTTTATTTAAGCTACTTTGACATGACTTGCTCCTTCATTACAAAATAAAGAAAACGAAATAGAATTTTATCATATAGGGAACCAAATTGTATGACGGGCCTGCCATTTTACTGAGAAAGAGAATACAAGCAGGTCATTATATTCCCCATCTCCACCGGATAAAAAGCAACAACAACAACAACAACAACACACACACACACACACACAAAACTCACCGTCACAGAGTCCATTCTGACTCATAGCAACTCTCTAAGACAAGATAGAACTGCTCCTGCGCATTCTTGACCCTCTAACTCTACGGGAGTAGAAAGTCCCAGCCTCCGCAGTGGCTGCAGCAGTTTTCAAACTGCTGACCTTTTGGTTAGCAGCCGAACAAACCAATATGCCACCAGGGTTCCAAAGAAGTTTTGCTATTTCTGAAACAGAGCCTAGCCAAATCTGGTGATACCAAGTTGATTTTCAAACTATACAACCTAGGCGACAAACTAGAACTGCACTAGGGAATTGTCTGGGGCAAAATTTTTCTGAGAGGAGATCAAATGGCCTTTTCTCAGAGTTTGGTCAGTAGCTAAGTATTACCTGGTGATGGGAGGACTAAGGCCATGATCTTCCTTCTGTCTTCAATGCCATCTCTGAATGACAGAGCCAAACATCTCAGCTAATGGGAGCCTACAAAGTTTACTTTTGTTTTTCAAGTTATGTGTGCAAAATAACATTGTTAGGATATGTAAAACCCATCAGTTTCTATTTCTCTATGTGATTGAGTTTTTTTCAATTAAAGTGGTATCTACCTAAGACTGTCTGACTACACGCCAGTGGGTTGGGCAACGCTTGCAGACTTGTGTTTATTTTTGGCACAAGCTGGCGTGTCTAAATTACTGACTGTACAAACACAAGGAGCCACAGTCATAAAGTGCAAAGCTTTCCTCTTCTCTACTACAGTTAGAAAAAAAAGATCAAGAGCCTTTAGTCTGGAGAAGGGAATATTGACCAGAAGACAAGGAGGGAGGAAACAAAACAGTTCCAACAGCAGCTAACATTTACAAAATGTTTTCTATAGTCAATTTTGTGTTTACCCAATGTTCTATGCCTTTTCTATGTCTCCAGCTGTTTAAACCTCGCAGTGATCGTTTGAAGTAAATCTTATTATCATCATAGTATATGTGTGAGCTATTTAATGACAAGGTCTTTGGAACATTTCTGGCATTGGGAAATACTGACGGAGGTGATGCACTGGAGAGGAGTGTTGCTGCGTAAAGGTTCCGAGTGGAAGGCATAGAGTAGACAGTCATAGGAAATATTACACAGAAGGAAAACAGTCTCTCCTTGTCAGAAACTACATCCTCACTTCCTGTTCTGGAACTGTGTTCTTGGGAGTTATACAAAGTTCTCTGAATGCTAGAACCCTCTATGGATTGCAAACTGTCTGCTTAGTGAGAGGCAGTAACACTGTCTATTGGATACTCTTCTAACCGTGAGAGCTGCCTGATAGTACTCTATCTTTGTAATCAAATACTTATTGGACACCAATATGTTCTATGGGGTATGGAAAAGGGCAACATGCCCGGTAAAGTGGAAGACCCCTGTTGTGACAGATTCACAAAGTGTTGCAACACTGGGCTCAAACATAACAACACTTGTGAGGATGGTGCACGACCAAACACTGTTTCCTTGGGTTGTCCACAGGGTCACTGTAAGTCAGAACTGATTCTACGCCACCCATCAACAATAAATGTTCTGGGAGTCCCTGGGTGGCACAATCAGTTAAGTGCTCAATTACTAGCCCCAAATTTGATGATTCAAACCTTTAGGCACCTCAGAAAACAGTCCTGATGATCTTTTCCCAAAGGTCAAAGTCATGGAAACCTATAGAGTAGTTCTACTTGGGCACATGGAGTTGCTGGATCTTGCATGCAGAAATCCTGACATTCATTCAAGTACACTTGTGGATAATTCTGCATTTTGTAATGTGAAATGCTCTGTAATGTCAAATGCACGCAAGAGCAGCAGACTAATTACTTGCAATTAAAACTAAATGTTAAGTTCCATTCTCATATATGAATGGATTCTGTCTTTGACTCTAGTTAAGACACCATCAACCAGCACAGTGTCTGTTGGCTTCTTTTATCAAGTGGAAGGAAACAACACTTTGGAGGAAGCCTGCAGTAAATTCCATTTAAGAAGAAGCATATTCTATAAAGTGTGAACATTATCATTGATATATCCTTTCTTCAAGTCTTATATTCAAATAGCTATTAACGTTTGTTCTTACTTAGATCCTCTTATAGCCACTTATTATAGAGGACACGTCAGTAAACTAGAAGGAACAATTAGTTACTACCTCCTAAATGAAAATAAGGTAAGTGAGAAGATAAGACAAATTTGGTGGTTGGGGTAAGGAAAAATAATGACACCGTTCCCTTCCTTATCTACACAAGAATTTACAGCAGTTTTTCTATCTTTTAAATCATATGTAAGAATTTCACCTAACTTTCAGGTTCTCTATCTGCTGCCTCCCCTGACTTTTCTCATTCTTGTGAAAACCCCCAATGGTCACTACTTCCAGTTATTTTCTTCTCCACAATTTACACCATCCAATGTACTTCCACTTTTTCCAAATAATCTTGCCTGCTTCTTTTAAAACATTAATAACTGAGTTAATTAGTCTATTGTGCCAACCTGGCCGATAAACACATGTGGGATTAATTGAAGGGCAGAGGGATAAATGGCTGGGTGAGCCTCGCCTCTCGAGTTCTCGGGTCTCTTGCTTTGTGATGTCAGACAAGGGTGCTGCTGTCTTAGCAGTTCCCTGCTTCAGCTTGCAAGGATCACTTCCTGCAAGACATCCCCCAGGAGAAGCCACATGGACCTACCCCAATGCAGCCCTGGGTGCTGGAGCAGCCGTGTGGAGACCCCTGCCAGCACTGAGATGCTTACACATTCACTGACTCAGCTTTCCTCCTGTAGTTGGCGTCCTTGCGTCTGGTGAGATGGAGGAGGACTTCGTGGATTGGTGTTGGACATATGGGTTAATGGGTTGATGTTAGACTTGTGGGATTGGACAGCACTGGGTTGGGATGTTTTCTTGATGCGCCCTTAACCTTTATATAAAACTCTCTCTTATACATGAGTTACTGTGGATTTGTTTCTCTAAAGTACCCAGACTAACACAATAACAATGATAATAAAAGCTTCTTTTTCCTAAGCATTTATTACTTGAACAAACATGGGATACTTTCTTAGATTCAATGACTTGGTGTATTCTCACACACAAAATCCAATGAGGTAGACACTACTGCTCTCTGTTACAGATAAAGAAACTTTTATAGAAAATGACTGACAGTGTCCCATACCTTTCCAATATAATTTCAGTCTCCTGAAATACCGAGTATTCCTCTTCTAGAAGCCAGAGTTTTTTCCTTTTTCTTTTTATTCCTTATTAAATATCCAGTTAAACCTACCTCATCTACCTTATTATTCCTCTCGAAGTCTCAAGTTCAAAGACTCACTCTCTGTCTCTTTGAAAGATATCTCTCAGAGTCCTGAAGAATATTTGGTATGCCATCAGGGCTCATTAAAGATCAACCCACTGTCTTTCCCTTTTGTGGGATAAAAAAAAAAAGCACCAATTAAAGGTCTTTTTTTAAAAATTCCTTGGAACTAAAGGTTTTCCATCCTTCCATAGTTTTAACCATGTAGAGTTAAAAGCACGGCTCACAATCATGAAATAGAAGCATAATGGATTGACAGGCATTCAGAAGCAGACCTAATTCAGCGAAAGCTAGTATGGAATTCTTTATTCAGAAAATCACCTTTAATATGCTAGAAAGGTGAAAGAGATTAAAGAAGTTTTCACATTGAACACTCCTGTAGACAACTTGGGAAGGAATTTATTTCATGCCAAATATTCTTAAAAGTCATCATAGTGTCTTGATGATTAAGACAAAGATCATGAAGGTGACTTAGCTTCCTGTTTCAGAGGGTTGAATTTTTCTATTAGCTGGAGGCATACATCACTGCAGACTTGTGATTTCTTCATCTCACCTCTTTGTGTCTGAGGGAAATATCTATAAATCCCACCAAAGAGTTTTAATGAGGCCCCCAAAGATGGCCAATCTATTAATACTGTTTAGAGTAGGAAGCCAGTCTGCGCTGACTGTTGTTAGGGGCCCATGAGTCGGTTCTGAGTAACAGGCCCCTATGTACAACTGGATGAAATACTGCCCAGGCTGGTGACGTGCTAGCCTCCTCTGTCCTGTGAACATCTATGAGTGAGTTAGTTTTGTTTAATTGCTTGTCTCGTGCTATGATAACAATGAAAACACTGACTGGTCCCAATGGTGGTTGTTTAAGCCCTCTGTCCTTCCATCTCATCAAGGGTCTATTGGCACCCTAGTTCACCTTGTAGCTATTTAGACCAACTTCTTCCCTCTTTAAGATGTGTTCCTTGTCACGTAAACCAAACAGTGTGTAGGTCTTGGTGCCCAATCTAATACCAAAGTTAACATTTCCTTTCCGAACTTAAAATGACCTCCATTCGTACCTACCTGGATCCCTTCCAGAATCATCTATAATGTAGTTATATTTATCCCATCTCACCTAGGAGAACTTCAAAATGAAGTGGTGGCATTGGTTTGTGGGGCCAGAATCAATAGCCATTAAGAGAATGAGGAGATTTCTCAATGTAGGGAAAAAGTAATATCCCCTGCATCAGCCTCAAACGTCCAGGTACTCAGACAAGGAAGACAACAATAGAATCTTATCAGCTTTTGTGCCTGTGAACATAGAAGGGGATGGAAGGAACAATGGCTATCAGAATAAGAGCTGAACGTTCAGCTTTCGGGGTCTTTGGGGCTCATGTGACATAGTTGGAGAGGCAGGCGGATCCTGAAGACAGACTGACAAAGATGGAAGCAAAAGATAGAAGAACACCCTGTGTAAGCCAAGTGGATGAGCTTCTCTAACCATGTCATTGGCGTCATGTAAATGCCAGACACCATTTCATATACAGCTTAGATATCGCAGATGTTGGCATTTAAGTATAGGCTGCGGGGAGAGAAAATTGCCCTTGAATGGAAGAGGAAGTTTACTGGCAGAGAAAAATGATTTTCCCAGTTAACAGTTATAACCCCAATAATAGAATTGTTTTCAACCAGCAGTTGCAGGGTGGGAAAGAAGGAGAGATATAATGATACCTCAATTCCAATCTAAAAGCAAACGCAAATCAGCTTTCAGTTTAAATTGAGGATGTGTGGGTTGTATCCACAGAACCTTCTCCTCCCTCTCTTCTCCACGCTCAAGGCTTCCTGCTAAATGGAACAAATCACATCCTCGTGGTTCTGCTCTGTTTGGTACAGCTGCTTGCTGCAGGTGGTGCCCTAAAAATATATTGTGTGTTTACTTTGCGTTATAGCAGTCTGCAGAATGGTACCTAAAAGTGCCACAGCTCTACTCACTTTCTATCAGCAAACCAGATGAAACACTGAGGCCCTGCCAAACCTCACATGAAGAGGCCCAAATCAGAGGGACAGGGAGTGCTCGAGGCTCAGCTCCTGAAAACTTCCATTTTCTTTGGATTCGTGAAGCAAAGCTGACAAGCTATCTGTCATCAGAGCCCCCGACGGGGTTTCACTGAAGCAAAGCCAAGTACCAAGCGCCTTTGTTAGAAGAAGCGTTGTGCTTCTCTGGAGATTAACATCTGTGATTACATGGGGTTTAAATAGAGGGTGGTGGTGGTCTATAATGCCTAACAGAAAGAAAATGAAAGCGAAGATTCATTTGGGGTAAATGCAGATATATTTAAATAGTTTTGAATGATTTTTAATGTACAACTTCAACGCTCAAATGATGCATGCTAACACACTGGGAGAGCACTCAGATTTGATTCTGCTTACCTCCTAAGATTGTTGTACAAAACACAGTGGCATATGTAATTCACGGGTTCAGCTGCTGCTAACTAAAAGGTTGGTAGTTTTGAGCCAATAGCCACTCAGAGAGAAAGATGTAGCAGTTTGCTTCCATAAAGACTTACAGCCTTGGGGTTCTACGGGGTAGTTCTACTCTGTCCTGTGAGTTGCTGTGAGTTAGGGTGCATGGTTTGCTAGCTTATTTATCTTTTGGAATGATAACAACAAAAATTCTATTGTAATAATATTCTAGAACAAAGGTTCCCAACCTGTGGGTTGCGACCCCTTTGAAGGTTAAATGACCCTTTCACAGGGGTCACCCAATTCATAACAGTAGCAAAATTACAGTTATGAACTAGCAACAAAAATAATTTTATGGTTGGATGTCACCACAACACGAGGAAACTGTATTAAAGGGTTGCAGCAATAGGACCCTTTATTCTAGACCCCTCTCACTTAATTAGCTTAAAAAAAATCCTGCCACACTGTCAAGATTTCTATTAATGAATTGGTATAGATTATCACCGTTGATAATGAGTCAGATTAATGAATCTTCCATAAGTAGTGTTTACTATACAAATCTTGTTGCCATCAATATTATTGTGACGAATAGACTTTACAATCTAATGTGTGAATAAGTAAAAATAACACCAGGAGGGATTTTCCACAAATACCTTGGAAAGTATTAACTTCTGGCTATCATATAACTATTTTTTTCTAAAATTCTGTGACATAGAAACGCAATTGGATTATTCACATGCATGGAGACACAGCGCCAGGAGAGTGCAGGTGATGTCATGATTCCTCCAGCCTTTGGGAGTGTGGTAGATGAGGCTTATCCTGGCAGTGATGGAGAGATTGACCGGAGGGGCAAGGCAGGCTTGTCGGGCAGATGGAGACAGATTAATGGAAGAAGGCAAGGAGAATAGAAGAAGCTGGAGAAATAAATCGAAGGGCAGTTCCAATGGGGAAGACTGAACAGTCGCTGAAGGAAATTGTTGAAAATTCTTAAAGAAAGAGGGACATTCAAATAGACGGAACTAAGAGAGAGGCAAGAAGAGAAGAGGTAGTGAAGCTAACTTCCTTTTGAGGCTGGTGGCCCATATTTACTGATTGCAAACTAGGATGTACCTACCTGGTCATTGCTCCAGACATCCCATCATGAGTGGAGGTCACTGCCCTTATTATTCCTCCAGCCAACAATGCTCTTCGTTGTGATACTCCCAGTGCCAGGCCCTGTCTGCAACCAGGCGGTAACTAAGAAATAACCTATCACAATGGCCTTCCCTGGATACTTTGCTGTGTGATTGAGTCTGCTCTGGCTTTTGCTTGTAACCTTATACATGACAGAATGAAACCTTGCCTAGGATAGGTGCATCCTCACTCTTTTTGGAATGTTTGAACCCACTATGGCAGCTACAGTGTGGAACAAATTTCATCTAATCTACTTGATTTTTTTACCCTAGCAGTTCTATTCCTATGCATACTACGTATATTCATCTGGGTCCTTTCACAAGAATTGCTACTGTACTTTCAGCACCTAGGTCCATACCAATCCAAGTGAGAAGCATTCCTTAAACAGTTGTGGAATGACCAAATGAGTGCGGAGCTAAGTTAGCTCCAAGCAGTCAAATAATGTGGAAGAATCAGATACTCTTAGTTTAAATCTTTACATTAAATCCAAACAAACTCAAAGAACTATTGAAAATTATAATATTTCACCTATTAGTTAGTTGTGATGTCTGACAAACTTAACTACCTTTCTAATATATATATATAATCAAATAATTCCGAGTTGGCCTGAATTGAGGCAAGAAAGAAAAAAAAATCTTTATTCATGGCCATGAGTCTAAGCATCCATTCTACATGAAAAAAATGTGTGCAGAGTCAATAACTTAAGGAAAGGTATAGCCTGCATAGATCTGTTACATCCATTGGAAAAGAAATATAATTTCTAGAATATGCAGGGGGAGAATGTTAAACATTCTATTTCCAGCCACCAATGAATCTTCTGAATGTCTTAAGCCAAACCATCTGTCATCATGCAATTCCAATTCCTAGCGACCTTATAAAACAGAGTAGAACTGCCCCATAGGATGTCCAAGGTTGTAAATATTGATAGGAGCTGACTGACGCTTCTCTTTTCCACTAAGAAGCTTTTGGATTTGAACTGCTTATCTTTTAGCCACTGGGTATATTAATCACTGTACAGTCAAGGATCCTTCCTGGGTGCATTACTGCCTTGAGTCAGGTGTCACTCATACCTCTCCTCTCCATCATCCTCATGATTGTTGCGGTGCTGGAGCTCAGGTTGCGTCCACTGTGTCGATTGATCACACGAAGGGCCTTCCTTTTCCCTTTTTTGCTGGGCCTCTAATTTACCAAACAGTACAGTCCTTCTCCAGGACTGGCCCCTTTCGATGCTCTGTCAAAAGCATATCGACATAAAGTCCCACCATCTATGCTTCTAGGACATTCTGCTGTACTGATGCCAAGAGAGAATTGTGCATTTTATTGTCAGTCTATAGTGTATTCAGTATTCCATACTAACACAACCATTGAAACGCATCACTTCTCTCGTCTTCCTTCCTCACTGTTCAATTTGCATATGCATTTGAAGTGATTGATAATACGATGGCTTGGGTCAGATCCTCCTTAGTCCTCAAAGTGATATCTTAGCTTTTTAGTACTTTAACAGGGTTTTGTTTAGCACATTTGCTCAATGTCATTTGATTTCGTGACTGCTGATTGCTTGGTGAATAGTGAATACAAATAACACAGAATCCTGTACAAATTCAATTGTTTCTCCATATTTCTTGATGTTCTTTATTGGTTCAGTCAGGAGGATTTTGTTTTCTTTATGTTAAGGTATTGTCCACACTGAATGCTGTAGTCTTTGATATTCATCAATAAGTGCTTCAAGTCCTCTTTGCTGCCAGAAAGCAAGATTTTGTCATTTGACCACCAGAGGCTAAGTCTTCTTCCAATCATTACGCCACATTGTGTATATCGCTCAGCTTGTCAGTTTATTTACTGGTGTATGGATTGAAAGAGGATGAAGAAAGGAGACATTTATACCCACCTTTCCTGATTTTAAGTCATTCAGGATTCCCTAGTTCTATCCAGAAGACTGCCTGTGGTCTGTGTAGAGGTTCCACATGAACACAATTACGTGTTCTAGATTTCCCATTCTTTGCAGTATTATCCAAAATTTGTTTTAATCCACACAGTCAAAAGTATTTGCATGGATAACAAACACAAAATATTTCTGATATTCTGTTTCTCAGCCAAGATCAATTTGATGTCAGCAATGATATCCCAGGTATCATATCCTCTGCTGAGTCTGGCTTATATTTATGACAGTTCCCTGTCAAGGTATTGCTACAATCATTGTTTGAATTATCTTCTGTACAACTTTACTTGCATGTAATATTATGATACCATTTGATATTTTCTACATTCTGTTAGTCACTTTTTTTTGTAATGGGCACAAAAATATCAATCTTTTCCAGTTGGTTGAGCAGTTAGCTTTCTTACTAACTACTTGGCATAGGCTACTTAGTAATTCTAGAACTTACTGCATTCGTATTTTGAAACATTTCCATTGGTATTCCATTAATTCCTGGAACCTTGTATTTCATCAATAACTTCAGTGGAGATTGACTTCTTCATTCAATACCATTAGATGTGAATTCATAAGAGGGAACCAGTGACCTACTACTTCAAAAGTAAAGTAATTCATATGCAATTATTCATGATCTCGCATGTATCCCAATGGTAAGTTGGTTGGTTACCCTGTCATATAAAAAACAAACTCACTGCCATCAAATCACTCACAGCGACCCTCCCCGAGTGGTTTTGGGGCTGTAACTGTGCACAGGAGCTAGAAGCCCAGTCTTTCTGCTGTAGCATTGCTGGTAGTTTCCAACTGCTGACCATGCCGATTGGAATCCAAGGGGGAACCACTATGCCGTCAGGGTGGGGCTCATATTGTCCAGTCAGAATCCATACTACTCCTGGGATGTGGGTCTTCCAATTCAGGCTTCATCAAAAATATCTGAGAGAATCTGGGGTTTTAGGACCATTGTTGTCGAGTCAATTCCTACTTACAACAAACATAAACAACAGAATAAAAAAATGCTGCCAGATCCCATGCAATTCTCAAAGTCATTGCTAATTGGAGCCCACTGAGGCGGCGACTGTATCAACCCATCGAGTTGAGGGTTTTACACGGGCACCTCTACCAAGCAGAGTGCCCCTTCCCAGGGTGGGGGCCTTTTCAGTAACATGTCCACGGTTCTGTGATGAAGCCTCTCCCTCTCCTTTGGGCCTTACTTTTTCAAGATAGTTTTGCTCATTCTTCTGGAATTCCATGGTCTAGTCAATATTCCTTGCCAATGCCATAATTCAAAGTCATCATTCTTCCTTAGTCTGCCTTATTCCTTGTCCAGTTTACAGGAATACGAGGTGACTGAAAAGACCCTGGCTTGGGTCAGACACCGATTACTCCTCGCAGCAACATCTTTGCTTCTAGGCTTAAAGAAATAGTTTGGAACCACTTTCCTCAAAGCAGTATGCCATCAAGTTTTGGACTGTCACTTCCCTGGGTGTCCAGAGGCGCTGATTGAGGAGCCAAATAAAAGAAATCCTTTACCACGTCAGTATTTCCTCCATTTATCATGAGGTTGCCTATTGGTCTAGAGGTGAGGAGGTTTGCTTTCTTGTCTTACAACTATTTATTGTGGTTTGGGTGAAAGTTTACAAAGCAACTGTTCCCTATGCAACAGTTGCCACACATTTTATTTCATGATATTCATAGCCATACCCTCGAGGTAACAGCCCTCTTCCCACTTCCTCTCAGGGCCTTCCATTTCCATTGTCAGCATTCCCTGCTGCTCCTGCTTGCGGAACGCGGACACCATGTTCAGTCCAGTGTGGCCCTTAGGGCGCATCCACTTGATTGTTCTGAGGGACATGTGCCTCATGGGTTCTACTCTTTGTTTTTGTTTTTTCTGTTTAGAGCAGTGGTTCTCAACCTGTGGGTTGCAACCCCTTTGGGGATCAAACAACCCTTTCACAGGGGTCGTCCAATTCATAACAGTAGCAAAATCACAGTTATGAAGTAGCAACGAAAATA
>NW_022107431.1:56761949-56763392 GCF_000313985.2 Echinops telfairi | reverse complement strand
AGAAGGACATTGGGCCTCCACTCAAGTACTCCCTCAAAAATACTATCCTGTTGGTAGAAATATTTCTATGTTTCTATGAAACTGTATGGATTTCACCTTGATATAAAGAAAAGGTCCCCACAACTGGATCAATAACACCATGATAAATGGGTAGAATATTGAAGCTGTCTAGGATTTCATTTTACTTAGACCCACAGTTAACACTCATGGAAGCAGCAGAGAAGAAAGCAAATGGCATTTCATTGGGCAAATCTGCAAAACCTCATTTTAAAGAGTTCAAAAGCAAAAATGTCATTTTGAGGACTGGGGTATGCCTGACCCAAGCCATTATATTTTTTAGTATATGCATGTAGAAAGTAGGCAATGAATAAGAAAGGCCTGAGTTCTAAAAAAAAGTAAGACCGAGTTGTTCATTTTCTGTCAGTCCAAGGTATATTCTTCCCCAACACTGTATTTCAAAGGTACCAATTCTTCTCAGGCCTTTCTTATTCAGTGGCATGATGGCAAAACCAGTCCCATCTGCCACAAATCAGACCTTTTTTGGTCACACACTGTTACGCATTCTTTCGAGACACTCTAAATCAGAGGTTCTCAACCTGTAGGTCGTGACGCCTTTGGGGGCCAAACAACCCTTTCACAGGGGTCGTCCAATTCATAACAGTAGCAAAATCACAGTTATGAAGTAGCAACGAAAATAGTTTTATGGCTGGGGGCCGGTCACCACAACACAAGGAACTGTATTAAAGGGTCATGCCATTGGGAAGGTTGAGAACCACTGGTTTAGATGAATATGTTTGTGACTGAAGACTCCAAGTATGTATGTATACTATACATACATATACATGCATATACATTACTATGTGTAATATGTGGTCACTGTGTTCTATTAACCCTTTGGATTGTTTCCTTCACGCTTTGATTTTCCTTCATTCTTCATTTTATACAGGAAGAGACCAAGAACTGCATCTCAGCTGGCTGCTCACAAGCATTTAGGACTGCCATCACTACTTGCCAAAGTCAAATGTAGGACACTGTCTTTATGAACACAAGACATGATAGTCCTAAACCCCTCATCCTGGTGATGCAGTCTTCCCAGATGGGTGGTTATGGCTAAGACACTGAAACAACTTTGCCTTCGGTATCTACTACCACATGTCTGAAAGTATTTTCAGCATACTTAAATCCAGACAGAGAATTATCTTCTGCCAAGGATCATGCCACACATGTCTGCTTACATATTACCTATGTATCCACTAGGTTGATTATTTTAGGGTGTGCATACCTCAATAATGTTTATTATTAAAATTATTACAGGACTGTGCATACAGCAGTATTTGGCAATGCATCTTTATTATTATTATTATTTTTATTTTTTAACATTTTATTAGGGACTCATACAACTGTTATCCCAATCCATACACACATCAATTGTGTAAAGCGCAT
>NW_022107431.1:56659153-56760807 GCF_000313985.2 Echinops telfairi | reverse complement strand
ATGTACATGTCTTTATCTAGAGCTCTATAAATACCCTTTGCCTCCCAGCTCTTTCCTCTATTTCCATTGATTCTCCTCCTGTCTCACTATCATGCTCAGTCCCCACCAGGATTTCAGCACTTCCTCTTTGTTACGTTCCCCTTGATCATGGCAATGCATCTTTTGTGCTAGTGCACTCACTGTCTTCTTTGCCTGCATCACGCTGTGCTGACATCTTCTTATGGTGAATTGCCTGTCTCCTCACCTAAGTTAGGACACATCCACTATTTAGTTAGTGAAGTTTAGTGATTTTCCATTCCTTTTACATCCTTGGTAACAAACAGAATATGCTTTCTGAGCACAAAACTGTTCTTATTTTTTTTTAAACGTGGGCTTATGCAATCTATGTCCTTTTGTGATCAACTTCCCTTATTCAGCGTAATGTTCTCTGGATGTATTTCTGTGGTGAGATGTTTTGTGGATTCTAATTATTCTTTAACATTGCGTAGCTTCACATTGTGTGTTTGTACCATGGTTTGCTTATCCATCCACTTGTTGGTGGGAATGTAGGCTGTTTCCATCTTTTTCTACTATGAATAATGTTGTGATGAACTTGGGTGTGGATGTATTTTTCCTGTGGTGGTTCTTATTTCTCTACTACATATGTGTGTGGGTATGTGTACATGAATCATGTGCTTTAGCAGAATCAGCGCAAGGCTGGTCTCTGTGAGGTAGAGCTTGATTCCTCTAAGGCTTGCAGACCTCACTAATTTAAGTCTTCCCCTTATAGACCTAGTAGAAGAAAGACTGGGCTTTCTACTCCCCTGAAACCATCACAGTGTCGGAAACCCATCGGGGCGGCACTGAGTTAGCACTGGCTCGCTAGCAGGGAGCTTATAGATGTATGACTGTCAATTGTCGGCCACAATGCCATGCATAGAGTAAAGCCCTCACGGGTCAAGCTTTTGGGCTCTTCATTTGTAATGAGACCCAACACAAAATGAGAAGGAACAGTTGAAAACACCTATTAATAATTGGAACTTGGAATGTAGGAAGTATGAAACTAAGAATATTAAATCATCAAAAATGAAACGGAGTGCTTAAAGAACGATATTCTAGGAGTTAGTGAGCTGAAATGGGTTGGTGATGGCCATTTTGAATTCTGAGCTCCCATGGTTTCCTATGTCAGAAGATGGGTTCATGAGGAATGGCGTTGCATTCACTGGCCAAGTGGACATGGAAGCACAGTGCTGTCTGTGATAGGGTCGCTATACACAAACAAGGAAACCCATCCCGTCTCTGTTACCTTGAACTCTGGGACTCCTTCTGTTGTCTTCCCCTGCCTCCCTCATTGTTGGGATCTCCCTCCTTTGGTAAGATCTTTAGCTCCACTATGACCTTACACATTATAACTGTCTTTGTCACAAATTCATATATCTGCTTTTTAATTTTTAGTTTTATACATTTGTTTTACTCTGGATACTTCTAGATATCTGGGCTTTTAATATATTTTTAATATAAGACTTTACTTGACAACTTTGTACTAATCTTTTTAATTTTAGAAACACAGGTTTACTGAAATTTTGAAATTAGCACACTGCTGACAATACATGAAACAACAGTTGAGACACTGACATAGAACTTTGCTCTGAATTAGAGTCAAGATTCACTTAAAATGTGTTTTAATGATATCCAAGGGGCTTCTCCAATCTTGTGGAATCATGGAATTAAAAATATTATAGTAATTTGGATTAACATGACCAAAATATGGCATTTCCTTATATAAAATTAAAGCAATTATAATCTATAAAAGTCAAATGAAACCGTCAACCTATAACTCTGTGCTGCAGAAATAAATAAAATAAGGAGCTAGGAGGAGACAGCGTGACTACTGTGAGGCCATCTACAGAGATTCAGATAAGGAGTGGATCACACTTGAGAGACAGGGAAGGAGAGTAGAGCAATCCATACACTACAAAACATAACAAGAAAGAAAATCAAAAGCCCTAACATCGATGGCTTCTATAATTGATTGTAATGAATTGACATGATTTTGGACCCATTATATTTGCATTAACCAAAATGGTATATAATAGTGTTGTTGCTAGGTACCATCAAGTTGATTTCAACTCACCACAACCCATGTGGCACAAGAGAACTGCCATCTAGAGTTTCCTAGCCGCTAACCTTTAGGGGACCCCACTGTAAGGTCTTTCTCACTTTGTGGGTTCCATCCAATCTGTCAGCAGACATGTGCTTACCTGTTCTGCCACCAAAATGCTTAACTACCTCAATGATCATAATAAAGTGTCATATTATGAATTAAGTTAGAAGATAATAGACTGTAAACATAGGTGTGTGAAAGTTGTGGTCTTGAGTCTCAGGGTCCCTGCTTAAGAGAAATTTGACTGACACAGTGGAAGACAGTTGTGACAAATGGCAGAGAAAGGCTCAGGCAGGTTGATATAAAGAGACGAATAGACAGCAGAATAGTGAGGACTAGGAATTATATACTGTGTTGTACAAATGAATGTGTGGGCTGAATTGTAGAATTTAAAATCCTATTTATAGGATGGTTAAAAGCAAAAAAACAGAAGTACTGTTACAGATGGCTCTTATTCTACTGTATAAACATTATTTAACTTAAGTGTGCTTACCCATATTTTTGTTCTTTTTTCACTGAAGTATAACATGCCAAACAATAAATTATCCCTCATATTACAGCTGTCGTTATAAATCATCTTTACATCCTTCCTTTGAGAATGCCTATTTGAAAACACTAACACAGCACACGATTATTATTCTACTGTTTGTTACTGTGTTTTGAAGATACAGTGAAGAGGAAATTGCCATAAAGGACTCGTATCATGAGAATTTTGTATCACAGCAATTAATCAAGAAAGGTTCATAAGAGATAATATTTTACATTGCAAAAAAAGACCTTAGTTTTTTGTCCAAGGTCAACAATTTCATTTTTCAAAAAATTATATTTTAATATATGTTTACATACTTTACTTATTTCATCATGAAACTAGCAGCATATCATGAATATAAATAGAAGTATATGGGTTCACGCCTTTATTCAGACAATTTCCGCTATCACATATTATTGAAGAAAAACAATTGATAATTTATTACAGCTGATAATTAATAGACTTATTATCTTAAATGTATTGAAATTTTTATCCAATGATTATTCCAAGAATTCTCATTGATAAATATCATATTAGATTCATAGGGTAAGGAAACACTTCGAACATTATACACAAAAGCAGGTATTGTACACTAATGATAATAGTTGATATGGGATAAAGGTTACTCCTATATAGGTTATTGCTGCAGTCATTAAATAGTATCCTATTGAGTTGAAAAATCACAGTTGCATCCAGGGAGTAAGTAAATGTCATAGAATTTAGTTCATTTATCACATCACTGTGGGTTAGTCTGAAAACATGATGGTATTCCAACTTAGTAGTGTTAAGAAACTGAACGGAGAAAATAATCCCACCTTTATTGCTTACAAGGCAATCTTTGAATACTATCTAATTTAGTTCATAATTATGAAGTAGTTTATTGTACAACTGGATATAAGACTTAATGATTGTCACTTCCAGACAGTGACTATTTTAATTTATATTTCTGAATTTGAATATAAGGAATACCAGAGAATATTAAATGCAATAAAATCTCATAACTAATTTGACTTTAGAAGTTATTTAAGTTCTTGAACTCTTCTTGTTGATGGACTCAAAGACCATTCACCAATGTGAGGGCGACCTTTAGGAATAAGGGAAGAATAAAGGACACTGTCTAATAGTTAAGGATTTCTCTTAACCAAAATATGATCAACACTTGTGGAAGAGACAGCAACACATTGTACTCTGAAGGGTTGGTGATTTTTCTATTGCCCAGACTTCGCCATTGTTCCAACGGATTAGAGGTTAGTAGGTTAGAAAGACTAACATGTATTCATTTCTGAGGTAACAATCAATCATAACATTTCTTTTATGCTAGTCTAACTTCAGCTTTGAGCTCTAAAATTCGTTTATGAAATGTTGCTTATATATATATGTATTTCGAGCGCTCCAATGTCCACTCTGGAGTCTATGTAACATGCTGCTTCTTTGATTTCAGCCAACCTATCATTAGGACAGGGGCCCGAGTGGCACAGGACTTGGCTCCCAAATGCAAGATGAGTGGGTGGGACACATCGGCTACTCTGCGGGAGAAAAGATGGCAGGGTTTCAGTCAGGAGCCCAGCCCGAGAAACCCTCGGGGGAACTTCTCCTCTGTCCTACAGAGTTGACAGGAACTGCGATACACTCAACAGCAACTGAAGACCTCTGTTGCCGACACTATATTCTGTCCTTTCCCCATATTTTTGTGAGTATGTTTATAAACCGTTCTGATGTCCCAGAAAGACAAATCACAGTTGTCATTAATGTATCTATTTTGGGGTTCTATCTTTGGACAAGATGATGTGTGTATTTGAGTGCCCGATGAATTAGAATTGGAACCAATTCACTGCCAGCCCGTCGACGCCAACTCACGGGGACCCTGCCCCTCCCTGGGTTTCCCGGATTGTAACTGTTTGTGGGAGTAGAAAACCTGGTCTCTCTCCCTCAGTGGCTAGTGGTTTCGAACTGCCGACCATACAGATTGCAGCCCAATGCATAACCACTACACAAGTGAATAGCATGTCTAATAATAATAGAAACACGTGAGCATTCTCAGTATCTAGAAAAGGTTTGAGTGTTTATCATCTGTCCTTTCCTCATCACATGCAACACGTATGTTCGTTCTAAGAAGGCAAATGTTGCAGGTCTTTGGCAGTGATTTTGGACTAATGTTCAGGTTTCCTATCCTGCTCTAGATCAACTCATTATTTATGGTAAAAACACAGAAGGCCACATGTAAGGTACTCAGGTTCATCAGTTGTTGGTAACTAGTCCTCATTCATGGAATGGAAATGCCATTCGAGGCCTAGAAAAATGTTGATGGAGCATAGCGCTATGGTGTCATTTGACCAATCGCTTTGCTAACCAAAGTTATTGCTGAATACTTTAGGGCATTAATGGGATCGATAGGGAAGAGAAAAGAAAGACACTAATATTTCTAATGAGAATTCTGAAACTTATATGTACCTAAGTCCTACTGGGATGGTGAGGTAAGTATTAGACTGCTAACCCCAAGATCAATGGTTCAAATCTTCTAGTAGGTTCATAGGAGAAAGATGAGGCTATTTCCCTGAAGGAGTCAGAGTTTTAGAAAACATATATAAGGTCACTGTGGGTCAGAATCTACTTAATAGCAGTGTTTCAAGCCCTAGTGGTACAGTGGCTAAGCACACAGCTGTCAACTAAAAGGTCAATGGTTTGAAGCCCCCAGCCTACTCCATGGGAGAAAGAAGTGACAGTTGGCTTTGTTCATGATCTGTAGACTTGAAATCACTACTGGGCAGTTCTACTCTGTCCTCTTGGGTTACTGAGAGTTGTAAGCAGATTGATAACAAGTAAGCAGATTGATAACAAGTAGTGAAATAAACTTCAGCCCCACTGAAACAAAATTTCCAGAAGTAGGCCATGTTTATGGCTGTGTAGTTTCCACTAGCATTCTCTGTTACTCACAGATGAATCCACTCAATATCTTCCCCCACTCTCTTACCAGCCCTATGCAGGCAAAGATCATTTGGTGGGAGTTAGAGACTTTGGCTTGAAGACCCTTGTTAAATGATTCTCCTCCCCTAACATGGTAAGTGGTGTGCGCAAGCAATACTGAATTCCACTGTGTTAGAGTAGTGGCCGTCAAATACTTCTCCTCCTATATATCATATATATCATATAATTTGTATAAATGCTTCACTTAAAAAATATCTACATTTGGAATTCACATTTGATATTTATTAAAATGATTGCAAAATCCTGATTTGTTTTGGCATGTTATACACATTAACAGATTTTAAAGAGAATAGTTACATAACTGTGGGGAGAAGTCAGATCCTTGCTGCCAGACTGCTGTCTCATCCCACAGCAGGGCTGGGCCTACTCCCTGCTGCTGGAGACAATGGATTACCTCTCTCTGGAGCCAAAGGCCATTAGTTTGATTCCTGTGGGCGGAGTTCACACCCAACTAATAATGGTTCCTATGAAGACCCAAAATCAAGTTAAGCTGTTACCAGAAATCTAGGATCCACCTATCTTGCCGCCTATCTTGCCGCATTACACCCCCAATCCCTTCTCCTTCTGTAGTGCATATGTCCCTAAATCACCTCCTCCCATTCACTGTAATACCTGTAGCACAACCCTTTCCTGTGACGTATGTCTTCACCTGTAATGTGGGGGCTTGGGAGAGTATAAAAGCTTGGGGAACATTAAAGCTCTCTCTCACTCCCTCCACGTGGACCACCAAGCGGGGCTGAGGTGAGCATGCTACCATAATATGTGTCTGACTCCATTTATTTCTATATATCTCTTTTATCTCTCATGCTCTCTATAACTTTACTATAATATTTACTTATTATCGCTGTACAATTGCGCCTACCAAACCCATAGTGATTGTGCTAGGAGCTGGCTTCTTCTGGCACATAACTTCTTTATATATTTAATGAAATTTGAATATTATTGAGATTTGAGATCACCTTTTTTGATTAAAGAAAGATGAACATATTCTTTATTAACAATCATAAATTTGATTTGGCTCCTTTTCCTTTGGTGCTTTAAGTTCTACTTCACTGCCTCCACAGAATTATGCTAAACATATATTTTTTACTTACAAGTTTTGATTTCTCATTATATCAAACTTCTCATCAACAACTGCTATGTATATGTATAATTTTTTTCTTGTGACCATCAAGTACCACACGTAATGTGTTAAAAATTTAGTTCTTATTGATTATTGTTATAACTATTATTTATGCACAATTAATCAAAACAACATCAACTATTACAAATGCTGACACAGCTACTAGGTGTGAAAATAAAAATGCAGTGGAGATATATTTTCTACGAACACTAACATAGGATAAAGTTTAGCTTTCATTCTCCACCTGGTTTGGTTTATTAGGTTTAAGCACTGAAAATCTGTCTCTCTAAATAAATGAATTAACTTTGAATACTGGTTGTTAGACTGACATTACTGAGTTATTTTAACCTATTATGAGTTTTATACTGCACTCAATAAAAGTGTGTCATGACATAGTTTAAAATGACAAATTACTAGATTTTATTTAAAGGTTAATGGAAGGAAACAATTGGAAATTTGCATGTCAAGGCAATTCTGAGAAGTATTCCAAAAATTATTTATAAAATAGACTATCAATTATATCTCTGACTCTTCCTTTTAGAAGCCTCTTGTATGGTAAAATTAGAACAATATTTAATTTCAGTGTATATTTGTTGGAAGATTATTTTAAACAAAATGGTTTAATTTTGTGCTGTAAGTATATATATTTTCAAAATGTGCAGCTGCAGAGCTGGCCAATTTCACTTATGGAAAATGGCAAAATCAATAACATAACATAAATGGAAAACTCTTATAAAATTAAATGATTAAATCAATTTTCCGTGCAAAATCAATCAACTAAATCAAACTTACTTTTTATCTGAAATAGCCTGCCTTCATTTTTTAGTTCCAATAAACGTATTGAAGAATATCTACATGTCAACCATATCTGAATGAAGTAAGAAATAGCTGGGTATGAGTTGATTGCATTTTTCCAATCCCCTCTTTTATATGATGTAAAGTCACAACCTGGGTTCAATATTTCCCATTTCCATAGAAAATATTCTATGTCACCTGGAAGTCAGGACCTAAATTTTTGACAATTAAAATTAGGCAAATAAAAATATCTCTAGATTTCAAGAGGAACAAAGTAAAATGTAAGCAAAAAGACCCATGCCTTGGCTCCGCATAACTGTCTCCCCAGAAATAGTGGCATGTCATCCCCACCCCCACTCCAAATCAATAGACCAGCTGATAAACGACTTATTACTGGGGATAATTTGGAAACAACCCTGGCTTCAAAGATCAAAAGCATATATTATATCTAGTCTTTTTGTAAACCACAATTTACTGAACAATGACTTCCATCATTTCATGCACTTTACAATACACACATTTCTAAATCATTTAATCCAATTCACTGAGTGAAGAACTTGCCAGGTGGCAACGTGGTTTAGCTGTGAACCGTGCGTCAGGCACGGGAACCTTCCCTCCAATCCTATTTGACATCCTTATTAATTGGTACAAGGTTTCCCAGATTCCTTAAGCAGATGAAGCAAATATTATGTTTATTTACATTTTTCCCACTGTTCTTTGTTCTTCTCCTTTAAAAAACTCCACCTGCTATGAATCCGTTCGTGTGCCAGGAGTGAAGGAGGGATACGGAAATAAAGGGAAACAAAAGATATTTCCACTGCACGGGTTACTCTCAGATCACACTTGGAGATTTTTGAATTTTGGAGCTCACTAGAGAAAGGAGGGATAGGGTTTTTCTTTTTCTTTCCAGGAGTTTTTTGGGAGGCAACTTAGATTTTTAACATCTACAAGGGGGCTTCTAAATTTCCTCGGAAAATGCCTTTATCTTTTAATATCATTTCCCACAAACTTTTAGATGTCCCCTCTGATAGTTCAGTGTTAGCAATAGAGTTTTCAATCTGCTAAGGCAGCAGTTCTCAACCTGTGGGTCGTGACCCCTTTGGTCGTCAAAGGACCCTTTCACAGGGGTCGCCCAATTCATAACAGTAGCAAATGGCAGTTATGAAGTATCAACGAAATTAATGTCATGGCTGGGGGTCACCACCACATGAGGAACTGTAGGAAAGGGTTCGTGGCATGAGGAAGATGGAGAACCACCGCTCTAAGGTTTCCTTTGTGGGCACTTCTTCGTACACTTCTTACTATGGTCTTTGTTCGCAGCCATCAAATCGTCCCCAACTCACGCTGACCCCCAGCACAGCAGGACCAATCAGGGCCTGGTTCTTTGTGATTGGCTACAGATGGGGCCATTGTGGGCCATGATGTCTCTCCTGGCGGGTTTTCCTGAGACATGCCAAGTGTTTCTTTTTAGTTTGTCCCTGAAGCGTGCACGCCTCCACTGACAGGTGGTGGAAATCAAACATGGGTATCCCATTTGAATCACCATTCTTTGTAAACCTGCTCCCTTTTCATTGTGTTTTCCCAGGCGGAGAAAAATAATGAGTGCAGTCCATAGACATCTCTTGCCCGCTCATTCAAGGGAGATGCAGCTAATCAATTTAGGCATTTTTTTTGCCACTGACTAACTGAACTCCCGGACTGCAGGAATCTCTGACCATCAGATGGTGCTGGCACCTAGGTTCAAACCAATTTCCTAACCTCGGTTTAAAGATAAATTTAGGGTGAGAAGTCCCATCCTCCCTATTGACCAGCTCAGGCCTCTGAGAAGCAGCTTTTGATCTCCTCTGACACTCTCCCAGGGCTGTGAAACAGAGATTTAATTCTTTGTGAACAAATTTGCAAAGCATGCAGCCCCAATCATACTGCATTTGAAGAAATCGGATTAGTCGTTTGTAAAACCACCATCTCCCTGGTCGATCTCCATCCTTTCCCCGTGCATATCTTTTTTATCTAGTTTGCAAGTGGCGATATCATATATCTATATCTATATTTAGTTTTGGCTTTTATTAAAACTGCGCACACCTGTATCTTCCTTTTGTGTGAGATATCTGATACCATCCATCTCGAGGTACGTGGCTACTGGCAGGGGGAAGACTCAAAATCTCACACCTGGCTCATCATTATGGGCTTCTGGCAGTCCTTTCTGCTCGGCTGGAGGCTGTATGATTAACAGACCCTCTTCCCAATTACACAGATATTATACTTGTCTTCCTTGGGCCATAGATGGGAGATAGCTTATGTATGTGTAATGCAAATGTGGACTTTGTGAATGCTAATTTAAAAACCGGCCAGGAGTTGATTGGCAGAAACCCGAACAACTGTAACAGATGTGGCAGGGGTCAGGAAGCTGTGCAGGAAGGCTGAGGGAGGGCAGAAAAGAGGCGCTAGAGAGATTTGGAGATAACCAACACCAGTGGCTGGAAGAACAGCAGTTGATGAGCGCAGACCTAAGCCAGATCTGCTGGAAGAGAAGGCCGGTTCAAAGCCTCGGGTGAAAACAGTGAGAAAAGAGAGTGCTGATAGGGGCAGGCTGTTACTAAGAGGCCAGGGCTAGGCTTTAAGTTGAGCAAGGCTATATTTGCTGTCGTTATCACGTCTCTGAAATGTGTATATTTGCACGTGGTTTGGACCCTGGCTGGGGAACTTTGGCCTACATGTGACTAAGACACCCTCAAGTTCAGTGAGCCTGCCCCTGTCTTTGTTTGTCTGGATGTCACCAGGGGACAAACACTCAGGGAGTGTTGGCTGGGCCAGAATGAACTGATCATTAGATTGTCAAAGGGACAATTTGGGAAATATGATAAAGAGGAGCTATTTGAGGAGGAGTAATTGAGATGCTATCTTATCAATTACTCATGACACCAGAAGGCATCAAAAGTGACAACAAACATTTACAGGGGAGTTCAGGGGGTGGGGTTAGAGAAGTAGGTGCTACAAATGATTTCAAAAGAAGCCCTTTTGGGTTGACTTTATAAAGTCTAGTTGAGCATGGTTACGTTTTCTGCTCAGCTTGGGCCACACTTTTAGTCCCAAACAGCAGCGAGCACTACGGCAGGATGCATGCTGGAATTTCCCCCATGAGGCCTGGGTACCCTGTTGGAGCATCACTCCTGGATGTTTCACTCTGCATTGTGAAGGGATGATAGTGGAAGGGGGAGAAGTCGACATACCACACTCTGCGAAGGTGCACTTGCAGTATTGCTCCACTTAGGGAGGGGGAATGTAGAAAGGAAAAGTGAGAGTGGAGCACGTGAAATATTGGTCACATCTGTTCTTGGAGATGCTCCATCCATCTTCTGTGCACTTTAGCCGCCTTGCTTTTACAGATGGTTCTTACTTATTTAAAAAGACTGTCTTAAGTGGTATGTTAGTCTCGATTTCTTGTAAGGAATGAAACGCTTAATTCAGAAAATCCCATTTGCTCTATTTTTCAGTGGGGTTTAATAAATCTGTGCAAATAACTTAAACCTTCTCTATCTCTCTCTCACACACACATATATATACATGCATATATATATATTGCATATACACATATATGCAATATATATATGCATATACACCAGTAGGGGATTTGCAAATAGTTCATAGAAAAATTACATTAGTGTTTCACTACATTTTCTCATGAACTTTTTGAAGGCTCTAGCATATTTAGTGCCTCCAAAATTGAATATTGGTCTCATTCTGTCCAAGAACTGGTTTTTAAGAATTGCAAGTTAATATTATTCCCCAAATAATTGTGACAGATGTTATGTCAACCTGATGGTACCTGTGTGGACGTGGGATGGAGTTCAATTAAGTGGTGGCCTGGTGATACCTCTTGAGGGTGTGGCTTTTTCTATAGGAGAGACACTGACAATGTCTCCTTTTCTGTCCTTAGCTTTTATCCTTGCTGGGACGCTGTCTGCCTCCAGGGGTGGGCCCAGGTGGTTGCTGACCCTAGCACCAACCTCTGAGCTGCTGATGCCTGCCATGCTCCAACCAGCCATGGATCCGCATGGCTGCCCGCTCACTGGCTTGTGGTCTTCCTGCATCTCACTTATCTTTCTACATCATTAGCTTTCGACCATGTGAGTCTCAGGGGGCTTCAGCTAGCATCGGACCCATGGACTTGAGTTGGATTGGGCTGGGATGCTTTCTCAATATACAATTGTTCTTCTTGATATAAAGTTATTTCTTATATATATGTGAGTATCACTAGTCTTGTTTCTCTAGACTAGCGGTTCTCAACCTGTGGGTCACAACCACTTTGGGGATCGAAGGGCCCTTTCACAGGGGTCGCCTGATTCATAACAGTAGCAAAATTACAGTTATGAAGTAGCAATGAAATTAATTAATTTTTTTTATCTCCAAAGGATCCTTTATTGACCAGAGCAGGACCACGGCATACATATATTAAAAAATGTTCAAAGATCTGGCAGGCAGTAATACTTTTTGCTTGCCCCCCCTCCCCAGCACTTATATTTTCCTGCCTTTGCACATGGATGAGGGACGCTTGCCCCATGAAGGCCCCAGGGTCACATTCCCTTACAGAGGGACAAAGAGGCATAACCATGGCTGTCCCCTGCTTATCAGAAAGCAACAAATAGTCTCTCAAAGGGGATGGGGGAAATACAGGAATTAAAAACATTAAATATGAAAAACCAAAAGAACTGGGTGGGAAAAGGCAAGAAAGGAACTGGGAGCTTCTTGGTGAGGAAGAATTTTTCCGTGTTCCCTTGCCTGTGAAAGGGCTCGGGTCTGGGGTTAAACAGGCTCACTCAGTGAGTCTGCAGTGACACAGCTCCTTGTAGATCTGCCAATGGAGTTTGGGCATGTCCTGCTGGGTGAAGCTGAATGGCTGAGATAGGGCAGGTGCTTGCAGTACTGCAACATGAAGGCGCCACAGTTACTACCATTGTTCTGCCTGGCCACATTCATTTTGAAGTAACCTTTCCAGCCCTGGTGGAAATCCAGTTGGTCTTTCTTCAAAGCCTCTGCTTGTAGATACTTGGCACTATGCTTAGGACAACGATGGTTTAGAGTGCACTGCGAGTCAAAATCGGTGATGGTGCATCCCCTCATGTCAACAGAGATGAGAGACCAATGCACCTCCAGGTGGATGGGGGTTAGCAGAAGCTCTTTATTGAAGATGTCTACATTTTTGGTCTACCTTTTCACCCCATCGTAACCCTTGGTACGGAGTTTATCATAGAAGAAATTGTTGAAGAAATGCACCTTTTCTGGGACTGTGTCCATGACCAGATCTCCATATATGTTCATCACCTGGTCATTGAGCCAATTCTGTCCATACAAGGTCCCTAAGTCATCCATGGTCAGCACATGCCACTTATAGGTCACTCGGAAGCCCCTCACTATGGCATTGCCTGGCATCCTCTGATAGGATTGGATCAGCTGCAGCACTAGGTCCTTCCTGGAAGGTGTAGAAAACTCTTGCTGGAAAATGTCCTCTAACTTCTCTACTACCTCATCAGTGCTGAGGGGAATGAGGCTGCCATAAGTTTGGAGGAATTCATCTAAGATACTCTGCACACAGGTCACGTGCTCCTCTCTCAGTGGGCTGTGCTGGCCAGATTTCTCTCCAAGACGCTCTGCCTCTTCCACAGTGCCCAAATCTGAGCCCTGAAAAAGCTCCTGGGCCACATGGTCCCCGAGGCTATACACAATGCTGATGAGGATGCTGGCATCAGGGGATGCCAAACTATGCTCCCTTTCTGGACCAGGTGGGCCCCCAAAGCCATTGGGCAGAGTACACGAGAGGAGGTCTGAGTCAGGGTCCAGAGGAGACTTTGAAGTCCACCTGAGCCCATCTTCTTCCATGTGGGGCCCAGAGGGCACCCCCTCACACCATCCTCAGTCATGAGAGCACCTAGCAGACCCAGCAGGGGAGGTGGTGGCCCCTGGGGGGAGTCAAAACAACAGCAGGGGGATGGTGCCTGTGGTGTAGCGTCCCCTTCCTGGGGTGAAAGATGGTTCTTGGGGTGCACGAGGCCCCGCGGCCGGCCCCAGTGATGCCCCCAAAGTTTCCAGTGGCATGTCAGTGAGGTGCTTTTTGGGTAGAGCAGCATCGGAAAGGCTCGAATAGCTCTGCAGCGGCTTGTGAGCAGGCTTTTTGATGATTCAGACGGGAAGGGTGGGGGCCTCTGGGAAGTTCCCAGTTGACCCCATCTGGGGGGCAGCTTCCATGATGTCATTTCATCCTCTTCATCTTCATGCTCCTCCTCCTCTTCCTCCTCCTCTTCTTCACTAGCTGAGGCATCCAAGGAGGGCTGAGGGACAGGGAGGCATCTTGCTGGCACTAGAGTCCCTCTCCCGGGATCTGGCCCAAACCCTCCACCTGATTTGAGTCGGGGTCTAGGAGGTGGGGGCCAACGACTGTGCTCTCTCCTGGGGCTTGAGCAACGTGGGCCTCAGCCAGGTCTGGGAGGCTCAGGGTCCCAAGGCCCTGTCCCTTGTGTGGTCTCTTTCATCTTCCAGCAACTGGGAGCTGGGAGGCCGGGCGGGCACAATGAAAATAATGTTATGGTTGGGGGTCACCACAACATGAGGAACTGTATTAAAGGGTCGTGGTATTAGGAAAGCTGAGAACCACTGCCCCAGACAATCCCACTAACACAATAATTCACTGAAGAATAGGTAAAAGGATTATTCTATTCGCATCACGGGTCGTCGCTAACTCTGCACAAGGTGTGCTGGTGGTGTTGTATGTCATGCATTGGATGATAAATGGCAAGACCAACAGTTCAAACCCACCAGATGTGCTCTGGGACAAAGATGAGGCTGTTTGCTCCTGTAAAGACTGACCATCGTGTAAATCCAAAGGGCATTTTGACTCCATCTGAAGGGGTTTCTATGAGTCAGAATCAACTCTATGTGAGTGCTTTCAGTTTGGGGATTTTGTGCACACCAGTTATAGATCTCCATAAAGTTTCAGGAATATACATGCTGAGTTGTATCTATAAGACCGTCAATGCATAAGTGAAGACATGCATGTTAAAAGTTACCTTAACTATTGAAATCCTACAAGATTATATACAAGAGGGATTCATTCAGAAAGTTCATGGAAAATGAGATGAACATATGATGGAATTTTCCCACAAACACTTAAAGCCTTAGTAAAAGTTGTTCTGGAGGAGGAGCTGCGCTTAATTGTCTCTTTATCATAGTGATACAATGTAAAAGAATGCATTTTACATAACACAGACTTATGCTATATAAATATGTTCTTTATAACCCCTGCCACCTCCCGGGAAAGGGAGAGTTCTTTATTTGTATAAAAACCAAAGCCAAACTCAGTGTCATCGAGTCGATGCTGCTGCATAGTGACCACATAGCACAGGCTGCTCTGCCCCTGTGGCTGAGACTGACCTTGCAGTTCGCAGCCTAGCACATAACCTCAGGACTGTGCAAAATACGGACATCGAGATCTACAAGTACAATATATGGAAAAGCTGAATTTTTAAAAATATGGGTGATGGGGGGAGAGGGGAGAGACACTAATGATATGGGGGGAAAAATCCAAGAAAGAGAGAAGTAGAGAAGAGATTTCCAGCACTAGCCACCCAGCCAGAAAGAAAAAAAGAAAACAGAACAAATATGCATATCTGTTCAATAAATAAATATGTAATTCTATTGAGATCTAACCAAACTGGGTTTTGGAGAATGTTGTGAAAACACTCTGATCTTCCCTCTGGAATCATTGGAAAAGTCTACTAAAAGCCAAACTAATCAAATCTTGGCTTGAACTTCCTAGGCAAAATGCTGAAGGTGCCAAAATCTATTTGCTGATTGTCAAAAAGCATCAGCACATTCGGTCCAGAGGATGGTGACGTTTAATCTGACAAATGGATCAACCTGGCGTGAATCAGGCGCGGGGCCACACTTGGCGTGCACTGAGCTCACACAGAAACAGCACTGCCCCAGGCACAGAGTAAGTGGTTGGCTGGGAACACTTACTGCGAGGACAATCTGCAGGGAACTGTGCGCCACTTCTATGTACTGGTATTCCAGAAAACACCCTGAGACCGTGATGTAGCGATGGTCTTCTGGGGCCCAATCTGGGGCAGGTGTCACTGACGTCACCGTACATCCTGGTCCATTCTCCATCCACCAAGATCGGTGCATTGAAATATTGAAAGTCAGGATAAGGTCCGTTTCCTGTAACAAGGCAATTTACAAGGATCAGAATTACTTTATGACTATCAGTCCTTTTGTGTATTATGACTGACTTTGACCTTCACATTTGGAAAGGTGGGGTTTGGGTTTTGCTTTCCTTTCCCCTGTTGTATTCCACAGGCCAATAGGAGGTACAGAAAACTACCAGTTTACCAGATAATTCTGTATCTATGGATTCCATGCCTGGAAGTTTGCCTGACTGAGTATAATAATACAACACCAATTTCAGAATACAGACAACAATAATACAACACCAATTTCAGAATTGGGGAACTACAATGGGTTCAGTTTGTTTTGTTGTTGTTGTTTTTACTATGTAAGAGTAACCACAAAGTTAAGATGACTACCATGTATTGTATTCAGTGATAGCATGATGAACTATAGTAGACTTGTGGGGGCAGTCATGAGAAAGGATTTTTCCCCCTCAGACTCTTGCTCATGTAATAACTTAGCTACTTCATTAAGCAGTATATGTCACCGAAGCCTATGAAGACCCAGGAAAGGGTGATCAATGAGATTAAAGACGGACAGGCCTGGAACAAACCAGAGAGAACAGGGCCTAGGAGCGCCTACTGTATACAGCTCAAGGGCGTGAAGAATTTTTAGACCAGCCTCTCTCATCCGAAGTCATGACAAGCCACAACTACTTTAATGAATATTCAGGGGCCGGAGCACTGGCAGTGTGAATGTGATTGTTGGTTGTAAGACACAGTTGGCTCAGCTAGGTCCCTGTCCCACTATGCCTGAGACTGCTACAGATCTCACAATGGAATCTCACATCCTGGGAAACTCTCAAGGCTTGGGCACACTGAAGGTTTGCTTCGCCAACCTGAAGATTCAGTTTCAGATAAGCATTGAGATTGGTTGGCTTGCTATGCATTATAGCAAGGGCGATCAGAGATATTGATATATTGCTAAGCATTTCAATTCTTAAAAGTCTTATCATGTTAAAGTACACATACCATGATGACAAGGGCAAATAAAAAGAACCAAGAAATAAAGATGAGATTGAGCATTCCAGGAAACAGCAACACAAGTAAGGGCCTCATTTGGACACTCAATACAGTGCTGACTATCTCAAATAAGGAGAGACAGAGGGCAAAATTAAAACCAAACCACACCAACACAAAGCAAGCCACATACCATGGCCCCGTGACATTTTTTCTTTTCCTAACACTTACGTTTTAATATAATGAGTATTATAAACATAGAAAAATTACAATTCTATAATTATAGAAATAATGACAGTATATTGGGTGACTTTTAAATTTTTCAGAAATTTCAAGAACGTTGGCATAGAATTGCATTTTTTTTAAATAGACCATTGAAGGGACTTCAGTTTCTGAGAAAAGGGCCTGAGAGCACATCTGGCCTCCTCGGACTTCCAAAGGGAGAGCGAGCGTCCCACTCCTTACCAGCCCAAGGCCTATTGCCAGGAGACAGAGGTCAGACAGGACTTCACTCTGCAGCCTTCTTCATCCTATTCAGAGAGCAGCCATTCTTCCCATGGCAGTACCTCTCTGTTGAGTTCAAATATCTGTTGCAATCTTCACACAGAACTCACAGACAATACTCACTATCTTGGGGTTTTATTAGAGAAGTTAGGGAGGTACCACATGTCAGGATCCTAATACACTAACACTAAGGATGAGTCATTGGTCCACAGCATGGACCCTTCTCACCCAGCAAACAAGTCTCTCTCGGGTCCTCAGCCTCTCCGGCTCTTAACCTCTGCCTCACTGGGCTAGGAAGCCAGCCAGCTCACTCCTTTGCCTCAGAGTCTCTGCTCTGTCGCATGGTCCCCTTGCCTCCGCTGCTGATATCTGTGTGGCATGGGATCTGGTCTGCAGCCTCCACCGCTTCAAACAGGGACTTTGAATGTACACTGCTGGGCATTTGTCTTCCTTTATGGTCCCAGGAATTCTCACTCGTCTTGCTTCTGAAGTATTCTCTTATAACCACGAAAAAGGCAACGGAAACTGACCAAGAGTATCTACTAGTGGTTCACACACCTTTTTGGGTGGCAGCTTCAAAGGCCTGGATAAATTCAGGTGGTGGGAGTTACAGAGATACGAATAGCAGAGCATTTTAAAGAAATTTCCCTTCACCACGATTTCTCTTTCTAATATAGGGAATAATAAACTCCTAAAGATAAACTAGGTGCCTTTGTCTGGATAATAACTACTGCAATTTTATTATATCAGACATTCACTTTTTTGCTTTTTATATTATGTTTTATCTTTATCTAGAATATTAATTATGTGTACATAGTTTTAAAATTCCAGCTGCCCTAGATCTAATATTAAAAAAAGTAGCCTCACTTAACCACATTTATCCACCTACTACTATCCTGTTAAATGGTATCTACTTTTAATTTTTAAAACTTGTTTTCTAAAAGTATTTACTTTTATTTTGAAAATATTATCCTCATATTGATGCTTATGCATCCATCATGTAAAGATTATCTATTGAATTCTACTATGGGGGGTATATATTAGCATTTTTAGACTGAATATGTTCCTCTCTTCTCCTCCATCACTCTGAGTAATTTTCTCCAAGATTTGGTTATGTAAATATTATGAAAATTTATGACTGCATAAGTATTTTTATGGCTGAGCCAAGTAGTGAATGACTGTAATTCCTTTCTTGTGTAACTTTTTTTGTTTTCTTCTGAGTTAATAATTCCTACTTAATTTTATGACATATATTTCTATTATATCTACTATTACTTTTTCTTAAACTGACCAATAGAACTTGAAGGACACATTTAAGATCAATTTCTTCACGGTCCTTTTCCTTTTGCCTATTTGTTTTTCCTTTTCCTGGAGTCCTCTGGCCTGGAATTCTATCTTCGTTTGCTCCCTTCAGACTCCCTGTGCTGGATACACAGATGGGTCAGAGAACTTCACTTCACATCATTCAACCACCCAGACACACCACCACCACCACCACCACCACCACCAGCAGCACCATTCCAGTCCATTGCCCCCCAGTCAATGCTGGCTCACAGTGACCCCCAGGAGACAGTAGAACTGCCCTTTTAGGCTCCCACCTTTCTCTCTCAGAGCGACCAACGAACCTTGAACCGCTGACCTTGTAGTTAGTAGCTCAGGGTGTAATGCACTATGCCACCAGTTAAATCCCAAGGGTCCTGGATCTCAGTCACAAAGTTCTGCTACTCAGTGTCCACTCTTGTTTTGAAAACTACGTTCTACACTAGATGCTTTGAGGAAAAAAGAACGGCTTTCTGTCAGATGTGTTTGCCTCTTTTCAGACAATTGATGGGTATTTTAACTGGCTATATACTGCTGGGTTGAAGATCATTTTCTCTAAGAATTGCGTGGGCATTTCTTGAACAGAACTGTCTTGTAGTATCTAGTAATACTGTTCAAAAGTCTCATAGTATATTTTCTTGCATTTTATAATAATTCCATTCTACTTATTTCTGCATGTTGCCTCTATTTGTTTTAAAAAGGGAAATATTTCAAAAGCATTGGGATGGATCAAATAAATTATTACAATATCATCATTCTTACCATCCAGATTTATTAAATATTTTAATGCTTATTTGCTTGAGGTGATTTTTAAAAAATTGAGGTAGAATATGCACAACATAAAATTTATGATTTTCAGCATTTCCTTGTTTTTAATTTAATAGCATTAATCACATTCACAATATTGTACAATCGGTACCATTATTGTTTTCAAAATTTTGTATCATCCCAAACAGAAACTCTGTAGTCATTAACCTCTTAACTCCTCAGTCCCCACCTCCAGCAGTCCACAGTAGTTACAAATCTCACTACTGTCTCAACATATTCGTCAAATCTAGTTCATCTTTATGGGGCTATAGAAAATATGATGTTGTAGCATGTATGAAAGCTCCATCCATTTTTATGAAGAAACACTATTTCACGGTACAGATTGTTTTAGGGTACGAAAGAGGCTCTCCATCTCATAGAAAACGTAAAGAGAACATTTATGACGATTTTAAGGATGAAGACGAGGCAAAGACACCCGTAGCATGGGCGAGAGTGCCTAGTCTCACCTGGTGGCAATGGCTTCTCAGTGTCCAGAGACCTGATGGCTTAAACAGGCCAAGGGAGCGGTGCCAGGAACTTTCACACAAGCAGTTGTGACTCATAGTCACCGTATGCACAAGAGACCCGTACTCTGCCGGTCCTGGGCCGCCCTCACAACTCTTCCTGTGCCCATTGTCGCAGCCACTGTGCAACCCCCCTCAGTGAGGCCCTTCCTTTCCCCCTGGTCTTCTACTTTTCCCAGCATGATGTTCTGCTCTAGGGACTGGTCTCTTCCGACCATGTGGCCAAAGTCTGTACGACAAAATCTCGCCCTCCCCAAACAGAAGTGTCAGTCCACGGTACTTTCAATATTCTTCCCCAGCACCACAATTCAAATGCATGGACTCTTCTCTGGGCTTCCTTATTCAAAGTTCGACTTTCTCAAGCATATGCGGCAACTGAAAATACCATAGTTTGGGTCAGGTGCACCTTAGTCCTCACAGTGACAGCCTTGCTTTTCAACACACGATACAGTGTTCTTGGGCAACAGTTTTACCCAGTGCCATACATGCCTTGTCTCGGGACTCCTGCTTCCACATGCAGTGATGGTGGATCCAGGCATGAGGAAATCCTTGATAACTTCAACCTTTTCTCCATGTATCATGATGTTACCTACTATACAGTTGTGAGGATTTTGGTCTTCTTGACATTGAGTTGTAATCCATACTGAAGGCTGCGACCCTTGATCTTCATCAGCAAGTGCCTCAAGTCCTCCTCACTTTCCCTTTATGTGTCATCTGCATGTCGCAGACTGTAAGCCTTCTCCAGTCGTGTTGCCACATTCTTCTTCCTACAATCCAGCTTCCCTTAATCGTTGCATGATTGACAAGAGTACTGAAATGGGAATGAGACCATGAGTGGGATGCTTACATTATACTAGACAGAAAAGCTTTCAATATTGGTCCAGGCCCTCTGAACAATGCAATGAGGCATGACTCATGGCTACGAGGGACCCCGGTAAGGTGATCTCCATCCATGACACACCAGGCAAGCCTGTGGGCGAGAATGCCTCTCCCTGGGTCTGTAAGGGAAGTGGTGGTGATCGACTTTCTAATGCACTTGGCCTGAAGGCAAGATGAGTTCACTTTTCCTGTGAAAGATCAGAAAGAACTTAATGGAGGCTGCAACTTGAATTTGGGCTTTTGTGGTTCTCTTGAGCTTTCTGGAAACCTAGTTCTCAGAATTTAAGCTTTAGTACAATATAAATAATATTTTGTTTATCCATTCATTTTTTGATTAAACACTTGGCCTTCCACTTTAGGCTAGTATGAGTAATGTTGCAATGAACATGGAAATTACTTTTTAATAAAATTTTATGCACATACAATGATGTTGCCATTCCATCATAATATTAATATTTCATGAAAGTTCTTATAGCTTTAGCAAATATTTACACATTCATTAATAAGATCAAATGCTGAGCTTTTTTTTAGTTTTTAAAACAGAAACATATTTCAACTTAGTTTGGTTTCAAATCACGTTTTTGAGATCAATCCACATACAAATGTTCTCTTTGAAGCAGGGACTTGATAGCCTGGGTCCCCTCCCTACTACTCTTTTGGTTTTAGAGCATTTCATGAACCTCCCAATTCAAGAGCCCGTTCTTTTGTCTGACAAAATCTTCTTCACTGCATCTTTGTTTCTTTCCCTTTATTTTTTCTATCCACCACTTGTCTGTAAGTTTGTCAGACTGTGGTGGATTGTATGTTGCTGTGAAGCTGGAAGCTATGCCACTGGTATTTCAATCGCCAATGATTTGTTCATAGCAACTACTTTTTGTCAGCAACACTTATAATGCCTATACGAACTTCAGATAGAATACACAGAAATCAAATGGACTACATCTGTGGGAAGACATAATGGGGAAGCTCAATATCAGTAGCTACAAACAGGTGAGGGGCTGGCTGTGGAGCACACTATCAAGGGATCATATGGAGGATATAAAGAAGAGTATGATATCAGGATAGGAGGAAGGCTTATTGACATCCTTCGTTAGGCAGATGACACACCTTGCTTGATGAAAGGGAAGAGGGCTTGAAGCACTTGCTGATGAAGATCAAGGATTGCAACTTTCAACATGGATGGCAATTTAATGTCAGGAAGAACAAAATCCTCACAACTGGACCACTGGGTACCATCATGATACATGGAGAAGAGGTTGAAGTTGTCAAGTATTTCCTCTTGCTTGGATCCACAATCAATGCTCATGGAAGCAGTAGTTAAGAAATCAAAAGACACTTCGCATAAGGTAAATCTGCTGCACAAGACCTCTTTAGAGTATTGAAAAGCAAGGATGTTACTTTGAGGACTGGGCTATGCCTGACTCAGGCCATGGTATTTTCAATTGCTTCATACGCATGTGAAAGTTGGACATTGAATAAGTGTGATAGGTAGGTTTATTGTGCCAACCTTGACAATGAACACATGTGGGATTAATTGAAGGGCAGAGCAATAAATGGCTCCACAAGCCTCGCCTTTCTTGTCTCTTGCTCTTTGATCATCGGACCAGTGTGCGGCTGCCTTGTTCTCTGCCTCAATTTGCAAGCTACACTACCTGTGGGACACCTAACCCATGGACTATGTCACTGTTGTTTGAGATTCCTTCAAGACCTGCTTTGCCATGCTACTGGAGCATACATCACCTGAGCTGGAAACTGTCGGACCCTGTCATCTGGCTGACTGTTGGTGACCTGCCTTGCTGTTTGCTGCCTGTGGCCGGATAGCCGGAATTGCTCTACAGAGGACGACCCCGCAGCCCTCAAGATTTGAAGGACTGCCAGTGTATTCGCTGTCTCACAGAAGTGAGTTGCACTGAGCCATTTGTATTGCTCTATAGATTAATTGCTTATTTCTTATGTTATCTATCTATCATCTAAATATTTATAAAATCATAAGTGTCCTGGTTTTGTTTCTCTAGAGAACCCTGTCTAACATAGGAAGGAAGACGGAAGAAGAATTGCTGCGTTTAAATGGTAGTGCTGGAGAAGAATATGGAAAATACCCTGAGCTGCTAAAGGAACAAACATCTGCCTTGGAAGTAATATGGCCAGAGTGATCCTTAGAGGCAAGAATGGCAAGGCTTCAACTTACATACCCTTGATATATTGTCAGAAGAGACCAGTCCTTGGAGACGGTCATCATGCTTGGTAAAGTGGGGTGACAGCAAAAAAGAGGAACCCCTCAAGAGATGGATTAACAATGTACTCTCCTATAGGAATAATTATGGGGATGCCACAGGACCGTGCAGTATTTTGTTCTGTGGTGCATATGGTCGCTATGGGTTGGAACCAACTAAATGGCACCTAACAAAAACAACAACAACAACAAAGCTGTTTCTATGACTGCAAGAATTCTGTAGGCCACACATCTGAATTCCAGGTTGGCCTCTTAACTTTCTTATTGTTCCTCTAGTAGTAGGTCATTATTCTCTTGGAGATTTTATTTACCAAATATTTCAAATCTTAAATTGAACTCTTTGTTCTATTCTCCCTATTTTGAAATTATTAGAATAAATTCTCATTCACCCTAAGCCACTGAGTCCATTCAGACTCAGAATGCCCTTAGGGACATAATAGAGCTGCTGCCTCTGTGGGCTTCTGAGACTGTAAGTCTCTATGAGAGTACAAGCCTTACGTTCCGCGTTGCAGTAGCTGGTGGTTTCGAACTGCTGAACTGGCTGTAAGCAGCCCAATGTGTAACCCGCTGTGCTGTTATAGCTCTTTTAGGGGAAATTAATCTGTCATAATTGTTGCTTTTTTTGAAGGAGGAAGATTAGACTTTCTTTCCCATAAAGACTTACAGACTAGGAAACCTAAAGGGGCACTTCTTTCTACCCTAGGGGTCTCTATGAATCAGGATTGATTCTATTTCATTTGAAATGTTGCCTTTTATAACTATTAAAAAATTTATTTATGACTTAAATCCATGTATTTTCTCAGAATTATTATGCTATGTGTTCAAACTACATTTTCTACATTGTTTTTGTTTTATCCAAGTTACTTATTCTCACTAAGTTAATAAATAGAGAAATACATTTAAAATACTTAAAATGATCAGGGGTCTCTTTTGTTCTATAGTGAGTCCTAGGGTCTAGTGAGTTACAAGTTGAGCCAAAAGAGTCTCAAAGCCTTAGAACCACACAGAAGCAGTTCTACCTGGTCCTATAGGGTTGCTGGGTCAGAATCTACTCAATACAAATGAACTGTTTATCATTTGTCAGTTTCTCTTTCATAGGCAACCTCTCTGTCATTATGAGTGTCCGTTTAGGAATGGGGGAGAAGGGTAACAAAGATGCACATACGTTAAAATGCCTAATAGTAACAGATGTAATGAAAAGAATCAATTAAAGAACTAGATTGAGAAATTTGAGGAACTCGGGGTTAGATATTATGGTAAGAAAAGAAGGCTCTTAGTATTTTGATTTTGAGTAGAGCCCTAAATGAAGTAAACTAACAAAGACAGGAAAGATCATTCTCAGCAGAAACAGCCTCTGGAAGGGACAGCCATGAAAACTTTCTCTTATGTCTGCTTTTACATATGACTTCCAGATGGGGCCCTAACTAAAAGGCTGGTGATCTCCTTCTTATCATTTCAATCAAATACAGGGAACGATACTTGATCATTTGCTTGCTATGCAAAGTGTGTGGTTCAGCTAGCTCCTGTCCGCATATGTGGAGTGGGAAGAACTTTTCAAATGCTGGATCTGTTGGACTCTGTCTAGGGTCCTGTTCATATCTTGAGCTCTGTGCTGGGCACTAATCTCCAGGCCAGCAATTCAAAACCACCCCGCCATGCACTCCACAGGTCACCTGCGGGGCAGTCCTACGCTGCAGGAATGGACTCCACAGCACTGGGTTGGGTTCCGTAGGTGGTGGTTCCAGTCTTCTTCTGGAGTATTCACCACACGACATCATTCTTGAACTGAAGTGGGCAGAGCCTGGTGCTTTTGCTCAGCGTTGGCAGATTTTAATTTCACCCTCTTGTGCTAAGACATTTGGCCAATAGCAACCATGCAGGTTATACTTTGAGCTGCTAACTTCAAGGTCAGCAGTTTGAACCCATCAGACAATCACTGGGATAAAGATGAGACTTTTTACTCCTGTAAAGATCTGCAGCTTCCCAAACCCACAGGAGAAGTCCTCTCTGTCCGATAGGATCACTCATTGGGAGTGACTTGATGCTAGTGAGTGTGACTTTACCCAGGCCTCCAAAGTCTTGCACACTCCTTTTTGATACCTTGACTTTCAGAGGGTTTTATAGGCAAAATTTGTATATTGCATGTTCATAAGTTCTAGGCTTTTTCCCCCTTTTGGTATGCTGCTAACTCACTTGTCATTTCTCCATTCATTTTCTATCTTTTAAAGATTATTGACATATGTTGTTTTCCATTCTCTTTGCACTATGAATTTGTAACTATTTTTATCATTTAATATCACTGGTGGGAAATTGGGATGAAATGCAAGTAAGTAGTTATGTCCAACTGTCTTCTGTGGGATGGAAGGTTCTGGGTACTATCTCTCATCTATTTTCCTGTAGATGTTGAAACAGAATGTGTCTCTCTTTGGTTGTACATAAGTAGTGTTTTAACTACAAAACTGTATTAATTTATGGTTAGAAAATAAACAATAGAAAATTTTTAAATAACCCTTTCATTACAACAGAAGAATTATGAATTAGAAATGTTTTATACTACATTTTTAGGTTTTTAAATTTCAGTATATTTTGAAATTTTGAGCTCAAAATTGTAGAACTTTGAAAGAGCAAGACAGCATCATGAAATAAAGTGGAAAACTGAAAATCTCGCACATTCTGAAAGGACTTATGATTTTTTAAAAAACATACAAGAAGGGCTCAGAATAGTGAGACAAAAACTTTTAAATCTAAAGAAACTCTTATAATTCTATTTTCAGTTACTATAACAACAAACAGAAAACCAAAGCAAAACAATACAACTTTATGTCACTGTCATCTGTCTTAATAAGTCTTCGAAAAGTTCAGATTAAAGGGTCTCATCATTGGTAATGTCACTTTTCAAAACAACAAGGTCTGATACTTTGCTTGAAAGCTGTTATTAACATTAAAACATTTCTAAATGGGGCTGTAAGTATTCAGACCAACACAAGAAAATGCCCCAACCAATAATCAGCATTTATATATATTTTTTAATGTTTGCCACTGAGTGAAAAGAATGATCATAGCATCTATGAGCTCGGCTGGTGTGGTGGTTACACATTGGGCTGCTAACCACAAGGTCAGCGGTTTGAAACCACCAGCTGCTCAGAGGGAGAACGATTGATAGTTTCAGAAGCCCCCCCCCACCCCACTGACCCCCAAAATAAATAAACTCACTGCCTTTTGAGTTGTTGGTACTTGACCCGTAGCAATCCCACAGGGCAGAATCGAGCAGGGTTTCGGAGACTGAAGATTTATGGGAGAAGAAAGTCCCACATGTCTCTCATGGAGCAACTGTGGTTTCAAATGGCTGACTTTGCAGTCAGAAGCCGAACACGTAACTCACTACACCTGCAGGTCTGCTGTGGACACCCACAGGGGCGGTTCTCCTTGTCCTAGGAGACCGAGATGGCTTGCTGGCCAGTGAACTCATTCACAGGACGGAGTCTTGCTGGTAGAGTGAGTTTCCCATTGGGCTGTTACCCACAAGGCAGGCTTTTCAAACCCACTACCTCCTCTGCGGGAGAGAGATGAAGTTTTCTGTTCCTACAAAGATTTATAACCTCGGAAACCACTAGGGGCATTTCTATTCTGTGCTGTAAGGCCATTGTAAGTCAGAATCAATGATTCACGGTGGGAGCCCTAAATCCATTTTTGAGTCTCTATATAGATTCCGCCTCCATTGAGTTCTTCCGACCCTTAGGCAGCAGTGTGAAATGTCTAACCCTTGAGTGTTTGACAGAGGATTGCTACCCATCTCCTCACCAGCCCAGGAAGCGGCAGCTGCCTTGTTTCAGAGACTTGCCTGGGTGTGCTCTGGGCTTCCAAACACAAGGTAGGCCATTTGAACGCACTCTTCATTTTGCTGAAGAAAGGCTTTCAACTCCCACATAGAGTTACAATTTCAGAAACCCAGAGAGGCAGTTCTGCCCTGTCTTGTAGAGTTGAAATGAGTCGGAATCCCTTGTATGGCAGCAACGAGGGGTCCTAGCCTGACCACTTGGCTTGGAGGGTCCTAGGCCGGTCTTGTAAACGTTTCTAATCCTCAGCTGTGAGTGTCTCTCAGTCACGATCCCTTTCCCACTCCTGTAGTTCTGCGGTTTCCCTCAACTACAAAATGAAGCTAATACCCTCTTCTCGGTACAACTCACAAAAGAAACTTTCAGATGATCCAAATTAAAATTTCAGGTAAGCACGGTGCTCCTTCACCTGTAAATTATTATTGCTATTGAAAAAGTTCACAGATTATTCATTCATTCATTCATGTTCGAGTAACTTTCAGGCTCTGCAAATGCAAATGTCTGTAGTAAAACTAAGAAGGTCTTTGGAACAAAGCATCTCCTTGGTTCAGAATTGAACTCCCCCAATCATGATTTTGGAACAATTCCCTTTTGTTTGCCTCGTCCTATCTAAGTGGCTGTGCTTCTGTGAACCGTGGGCTACCTTTGTGGCTTCCCTCATCCTGATGATGTGTCTGTCCTGTTTACAGCTTAATAAACAGTCTCTCTAAAGTATAGGTGAAGTTGAGATGTCTTTTCTCCCCTAGAATAATAGTAACGTGTCAGAATTTAAATTAAACCTAAAACTAACTTTCATGGCCTTTGGCTTTTGAAGAACCTACTGCATACACACGCCAGTTTTGCTAGTAAACCACGGACACTATACTATGAAGCAGATTTGAAGGTGGAATGTGAGTGAGAAGTTCTGAGTTGTGGTTGAAAAATATGAAATGTGTGTGCTAGATTGCCATAACTTCATTATCCTTTTAAGGGGGCCTGGCAGCAGCATTTGAAAAGCTGGCAGTTTGGACCAATCAGCTACTATGCAAGAAAAAGATGTGGCAGTCTGCATCCTAAAGATTGTAGCCTTGGAAACACTATGGGAGAGTTCTACTCTATCCTTGAGGGTTGCTATGATTCAAAATCAAGTGGATAGTAATGGCTTTGGGTTTATTTGGAAATAAAAATGTGAGCCCTGACATTATAGGCTCAAATATCTTATGGAAGACAAGCAATAAAGATAAAAGGCAACAATAGAAAGAAGCATTTGATGACTACCTGATCAGTGTTGTAGACTGCGCATAACAATGCAAAGATGGTGAATCCTTTGGCCTCCTAGAGGAGAGGGATTTAGGTGGCCGTGAAGGGAGCTCAGGCTGAAATAGGCCCCAGGCTGGAGGGATAAGACCATTTTAAGCAAAACCCGAACCAGTTGCCCTGCAGTCATCGAGACCTCATATACATCAAAATAACACTGTGCTTTTTGGAGCTTTCAGCAGCTGTTTGGGGTAAGTGGATTACCAGGCCTTTCTTCCAAAGTGCTCTGGGAAAACTGAGACTGTTAACCTCCGGATTAGCAGAGCACAGGAGCCATTCACATTACCTAGGGGCACCTTTCAAGTGCCTTAACATATAGCACAGAATCAAAAGTACTGAGCTAGATGGTGTCCTTGTATACTTAAAGACCAGTAGTTGTCTATTTAAAGACCAATAAGTTATATATTTAAAGACCAACAAGGAGATCTATTTTGATGAGATGTGGGGTTTGTCGGCGGTACTATGAAATCAGTCTGGAAAACTTAATTGGAGTAAGATGTAGAGATACCTATATGACAGACTCTGACTTTGAGTATCACCACTGTCACAGTCAAGTGCTATGACAAACATGATCAACTCTTCCATAGGATTGGGTTGAAGAGTGCAGGAGAAATGTGGTAATACTAGTACAGGAACTCAATTCAACCATAGTCTGTATCAAGGAGATGACACAGATACTTAATCTTAACTGCTTGACCTCAATCTAGCCAGATGATTCTCCCGAATCTCATACAAGTCCAGGGAGGAAGCATCTGGATCACTGCTTTCAATATGTTTAGAATGGGACAAAATGAACATTGGACACCCCTCTACAAACATAACTCTGGTGACAGTGTTAGAGGGATGTCAAACAAGTGCACATAATGGAATGAAACAAATATCAAAATATACCCTGAGTCATAAATGTTTTATAAAAGCCTCTGTGTTTAGTCTCTAACATTGAACAAAGTAGTTGGGAACACATGTGATGAGTGGAATCCTTTCAGTGGCTGGGGTGGGTAAGGTTGTATCTGGTGTCGAGACTCAGCTTTTCCAGGATTGCTCATTTATTTGCAAGCAACAGGTTTAAAGGGACTCTAGTGGCCTAGAGGATGTCCAGAATTTGGTCTGTTTTATCATCAGGAGCCTCACTGGCAAATCTACATTTGGATACTGATTTGTACAAAACCCTGGAGAAATTCTTAAACGGTGATTATTTACAGTTTATTTCCTGCTGTTGAGTTTATTATTCTAACCTTAAATAGAGTTGCTTTTTCTGTTAATACAGGTGCAGACCTATGCAAACCTGCTTCTACTTGTAAAAAATCTAATGCTCAATTTATCCTGGTAATATACAAAAGTTAGTGAAAGCAAGTGGTACCGTTCAAGTTTCCAGAAAGATGAACTGAGAAATATGCTTTTAAGAAGATAAGCAAATTGAAAATGCCCTTTAGTTAACAGATTGAATGAATACTGCATAGGTAGAAATGCAGCCTAGAACACACAGAATTCATATCTAGCAAGTTCAAGATCCAAAGATTAGTTCTGCTGCATGATGAAGCTGAGCGTAGATAGATTATCAAACAGATGCTTGGTTCCCATGGTAACCTCAACTACGGGTAACGTTGGGATTTGACTGATTATGGATAATCGGTATGATATTATAGCTAATGTTAGCACTGCTTTTCTAATCCTTGTCCTTAGTTATTCAAGAATATATTTCAGCAAAAGTTTTTGTGTGCACAGAAAACATTTCCCCGAACACAGCTAACATTGCAACTTTGCTTTAAAACCGACAATGAATCAAATGGCTCTGAATCTCTAAAACCTCACAGCCTCAAAGCAAAAGGGGTTTCTCTCCATCGTGTGCTGAGATTTACTAACAATTTCATCTAAAAATGTTTACCGTTCATGGGCAGTATATGCGCTAATGACTTCATTGATTGTACATGCTTTAATTATTGAATTAAATATTTAATGTTTTCTTGCCTGAACACAGTCATCTGGCATCATTTTGGTTTTTTAAGGTTTATCCCATGGACTTTTGAGTCCTGCCCAATGCTCTGTTTTCCCATTTCTGGTCTGCACTTTCCACATCCTGAAAATTGCTGCAAAAATTGGAATTTTAGCAAAGCCTCAAGAGTTTCTAGTAACGTGTGTATCCCTCTTCCTTTAAACGAACAATTTAGATGATCCCTTCAGAAAAATGCTCTGCCTGATGACTTCTTCAGTGCTTTTTCTAGTAGAAATGGCATGCCCAGTACCTCTTTATTAAAGTGTTTAAGAAGTGATTATTATTTTAGTTCATTGTCTTGTTCTTAAAAGGCTATGAAAGCCGCCATATGCTCACTGTGGCTGTTCTGGGAAGCTTATCAACGCTCAGCTGGAGAGGATATGTGCATTGGGAGCACAAGAAGCTAGTCTTCCAGTGATTCCTGCGGTGTTCTGGAAAGTAAGAAAAAGAGGAGATGAACGTAAAGGATCTGATAAGATTCCTTACTATGTTAATGTTAATCGAACCTGCACTCCCAAAGTCTTTATTTATTTATCTTTCAACTTCTAAAGCTAGGACTCACCACTCAGCCTGGGATCTAAGTTTGGTGAAGTGAGTGTTCTCGGCTCTTTCATGACCTTAGCAGCAGATGCCAGAGGCAGGATGTTCTCAGCTGGTTACCATAAGGAAAGATCAACTTCTTACTGACTTGATAGCTTTAGATGTACTGAAGCCTTGCAGGCAGCCTTTCCCGCTGTTTTCTCATTCTCCCATTTGTTCCCTCCCCACAGGTATCTTTTCCCATCTTGTGAGTGTTCCTTTTCCTGTTGAGGAGCTTTGGAAAGTGATCTGCATTCACTTAAGGGGCCCAAGGAGGCAAAGACCAAGTTAGCGATTTCAAGAGATATTACCGGTTCAGCATTCACATGAAGGCCGTCCCTGCCTTCCACAGCGGTGCTGACAATATTGAAAACTCAGAGGCATTTAAGGAACATAGAAATGTACTGCGCAGTAGTCCTCCATCATTACTGCCTGTCATTCTGCTGCATAAACGGATAGCTCAGGCCTGGTCCTGACAGCATCATTTTCCCACAGTCAGACAGTCTGACTTGGGGAGCATCTGTCCTTGGCTTCAAAGATTTTAACTTGTCCTATCGCATACGATCTGTAGTTCAAAAGTGTCTCTTGGTAAATTTGCTATCAGAGCTGCTAATAGAGTTGACGATTGTTTCATGTCTTCATTTCACGGGAAGAAAAGAATTCACGGGAAAGATGGCAAATGAATAAAGATAGAGATGAACCAGATGGCCCTGCTACTGAGACTGGCCTCCACAGTTCTTCTGCAATGATTGAAACAGCCTTCATATTAGTGATGCAGTGAGATAATGTCAGACAATCTATCTCTAAAATCTTAAGGTATCTTTTCATTCTGGAAAAGATAAGCATATGTTTTAGGCCACCATGTATTCTGTGGCGTATTTTAAAATGAAGGCGTCTGATGCAGAAAGGAGGTGGCGACGTTTATTCTTCCGGATCTAGGGCTCAGGGTTCCCTGGGAGATCGTGTGTGTTTGCTTCCAGACGATTTCAGCAAAGTGAATATCAAAATAAAGTGAGTCATGGATCTTTTTTTGGGTTTCCAGGGCATATAAAACTTATGGTTAGGCCAGACCAGAGGATGTACACTGGTACAGACAGGAACTGGAAACCCAGGGAACCCAGGGTGGATGATCCCTTCAGGACCATTGGTGAGAATGGTGATACCGGGAGGGTGGAGGGAAGGTCGGGTAGAAAGGGGGAACTGAGTACAAGGATCTACATATAACCTCCTCCCTGGGGGATGGACAACAGAAAAGTGGGTGAAGGGAGACGTCAGACAGTGTAAGACATAACAAAATAATAATAATTTATAAATTATCAAGGGTTCACGAGGGAGGGGCGTGTGGAGGGAAGGGAAAAATGAGGAGCTGAAACCAAGGGCTCAAGTAGAAAGCAAATGTTTTGAGAATGAGGATGGCAACAAATATACAAATGTGCTTGACACAATGGATGTATGTGTGGATTGTGGTAAGAGTTGGAGGAGCCCCCAATAAAATGAGTAAAAAAAAAAGAACCAGAAAAAAAGTTATGGTTAAACTATCCTATAATCTCTTAAGAATGCAACAGTATTATGAAAAAATTTTAAATATTGTTATCCAAATGTGTCACTGAGATTAAAACTGAGCACATTGTTGGAAAATGGTGCCAAATACATTGCTTGATGAAGGGTTGCCATGAACTTTCAATTTGTACAAACTGCAGTATCAGACAGTGTGTTAGTCTGGGAAGACTCGAGAAATACATTCGTAGATACTCATGTGTCTAAGAACGAACTTTATACACTAGAGCAATTGAATATTGAGAAAACATGCCAGCCCAGTCCAGATCAAGTCCATAAGACTGATATTAGCCCATATGTCCGATACCAATCTATCATGTCCTCTTCAGACTCACAAAACACATGCGATGATGCCGAATGCAGGAAGATGACAGGCCAGTCAGTGGAAAGTCTTGTGGATCAGTGGCAGTGTAAGCATCTCAGTGCTTGCAGGGGCCTCTATGTGGCTCCTCCAGCGAAGGGCACTAGTGTAGCCAGCTGCAATGTCTCCCAGGGAGTCAGCCTTATCAGTAGAGAGTTTCCAAGGGAGTGAGCCTGTGTCTTGCATCCAATGAGCTATTAATCTCTGTGCCTCCAAATGAGGTCATGAAGCTCCAACCCAACTGACAGGCTAAACTCCACCCCTTCGCTCCGAATCCTCAAAGTGACATCAGATTATGTAAGTACCATAGCCAAGCACAATGCAATGATGACGCACAATAAAATGATGTATGCCTGTACATCAGAGCAGCCTTTTGCAGGAGGGGATTGCCGTTTAACAGAAGAAAGTAGGGTGGCTATATATCTTCATTATGTTATTTTTATGAATAATGCAACTAGATTTCAAGCACATTTTGTCTTTCTGTTTTGTTTTTTCCCTCACTGAGCCATATGGACTCTCAAAGAAATTATTTGGCCACACTATTAAACTTAGCCAAACCACCAACCAAACTTGGTGTTCTGCAATGTCCCCGTTAAGAGAATGCACCAGAGTATCAGGAGGTGGATGCATAAGTCACACCAGTAACTTTTTGTAAGTTTTCCCAGTGCTGTTCAGAAATGTACCCAACACTAAAAGACCTTGCCACGTCCTCACGAGTGGTTTGCCAAGTCGAAATGGAAATTCATTGTGCCCTGCATTCACAGCAGAACTGTATTTGTCATGTAGTCAGATGGAGAAGCTTTTAAAATATATTGCAGTTGTATTTTAAGTGGTTAACTTTCTTTAAGTGGTTAACTTTGTCTCTTGTTTTGTCTTGGCAAGTACATAGATCAATACTGCTTAGAGATTGTGGAGACAAATATAAATAACTTCTAAGTCTAAATAAAACGCCTCTACATATATGTACCTATTGCATTTGGATTACTTTCATAAAGCTGTTTGCAGGTTTTGTAACAGATAAGGCCACCAGGCTCCTGGTGGAAAGGCCACTATCTGGGTAAAAACATTCAGAAACACAGAGAATATCCCCACTATTAGTCTCCTGTAGGAAGGAAGGTTCCCCCCGAGATATATAAGAGGAAACACTTAGCACGTCCAAGTACAACTATGGAAAAACAAAGAGATGATTCAGTCATTTTATTCTTGCATTAGAAAAATGAGGGTAGGAATGGAGGCCAAAATCATTCTACTAATGGTACACTTATTCCCTCAGCATTAGCCACAATTTAGTCCTTCTTCTTTAAAATGTTGTCAAGGGTTTCATTTTGCTCGGCTCCACCAGCAATGCTCGTGGCAGCAGTAGTCACGCGATCAAACTGTGAATTGCAAGTCTGTTGCACGAGGCCTGTCTAAGGTATTGAAAAGCAAGCATGTTATGTTCATGCGGAAGGTATGCCGGATGCAAGTCAAGGCATTTTCAACTGCCTCACATGCATGTGAAAGTTGGGCATTTAATCAGGAATACTGAAGAAAAAGCCATGTATCTGAACGATGGGGTTGGCAAAAAATATTGAAAGGACCATGCATTGCCAAAAGAACAAGCCAATCTGTTTTGGAAGAAGTAAATTCAGAAAGCTTCTTAGAGACAAAGATCGCAAGACTGTGTCCCATGTACTTTGGCCATATCATCACGAAAGACCAATTCTTGGAAAAAGACACCACTCTTGGTCAAGTGGGGCAGCTAAAAAAGTAAGGCCTTCTATGAGGTGGGTTGACACAGTGGCCATAGCAATGAGTTCAAACACAGGAACAAATGTGAGGATGGAGCAAGACCAGGTGGTCTTGAGTCCTGAGGTGTCTGGGGTCACTGTGAGTCAAGACCAACTTGTTGGGCCTAGCAAGAGCAACCATTAAAATAAACAGTGTCCCTTCCTGCCTGTGTTAAACTTGGACAGAAATTAATAACTCTCAGGGTAACCTCAGAGAACATAAGCAAACCTTCTCATCAACATAAAAAATAGAAAAATCATAAAACATAATTAAATACTAAAGTAGCAACAGTTAAGAAAATGACAAAAAAATCCACGAACAAAATGAACTCAGCACAGAACATTTTGTGGAACAGAGACTCCAGTAGTGTCAGAAACACATGCAAAAAATATACCACGCAGCACAATTATCACAATCTATTGATATGTTTAATTAATGGTACTGAATAGAAGTGAATTTAATGGACCTAGGTGAGAGAGAGTGCTAGGCTGAACAGAAACAGGATCCACCAATTTCTGTTTTCAGGAGACACACCTTAGACACAAAGAGAAAAGTAGACAGAAAATCAAAGGACAGGGGAAAAAATCAAGCTAATGGCCACCAATACAGAGAAGTGACAATATTAATTTCTGATAAAATAAACTTTAATGTAAAATCCAGCCTTAATGATAAAAAGGGCATTATAAGAAGATGAAAGGGTCAATTGACCAAGAGGCCATCATCATTATTGATATGTACGTGCCCAGTGACAGAGCTGCAAAATGCATAAGTCAAGTGAATGGCAACAAAGAGAGAAAGAGACAACTCTGCAATAACCGTAGACAATCCACCCCTGTCCAAGAAGGGCAGAACCACTAGAGAGAAACTCCACAAAGGTACCGAAGATCTAAATAAAGCAAGCACGTTGAGCTCATAGATATGCACAGAACACTGCAAATCAGCACGATAGAATATGTTTAGTGTAAACGGAATAATTTTCAAAATAGAGAATATGTCAGGGCACAAAGAAAGCCTTATAAAATTTGAAAACATTGAAGTACACAAAGCATTTTCTCAGATCTGAGCACTAAATAATTAGAAATCAATCGAAAGATCAAAGAAAACGGAACTACATGGAAATTGAATAGCACCCTACTTAAACAGGACTGTGTAAGAAAACAAAGAAAACATTAATTAAAAATGCTTTTAATTGAACCAGAATGAAAGTGCACAATACCTTTGCCATATAGCAAAAGCAATGCTAACAGCAGTAAATGCACACATCAAAAAAGAATAGTCCAAATCAACACTTTAACCCAATATCTCCAACAATTATAAAAAGGAGCAGTATAACAAGGCTGCCATCATCAGAGACGGAGAAATGTAAAAAATGGAGCAGAAACCAAGGAAACAGGAAGTAGGGAAGAACAGCAGCACTACTAATTGGTTCTTTGGAAAAAATAACGAAATTGACAAAGCACTTGCCAAGGGGAAGATGCAAATAAAATAAATAAATGAAATTAACATCACAACAAAATGAGGGAAAATGAAAATGATAATAGCAGAATACTTTAAAAATTTTTCTCTAGCAAATTTGAAAACCTAGAAGAAATACATACATTTCTTTTTTTTAACATTTTATTAGGGGCTCATACAACTGTTATCCCAATCCATACACACATCAATTGTGTAAAGCGCATTTGTACATCATTTCTCAAAACATTTTCTCTCCATTTAACCCCCCGACATTAGGTCCTCATTTTTCCCCTCCCTCCCCGCTCCCCCCTCCCGCATGAGCCCTTGATAGTTTATAAATGGGTATTTTGTCATATCTTGCCCTGTCCGACGTCTCCCTTCATCCACTTTTCAGTTGTCTGTCCCCCAGGGAGGAGGTCACACACAGTTCCATGTAATCGGTTCCCTCTTTCCTACCCATTCTCCCTTTACCTTCCCTGTTTTGCCACTCACACCACTGGTCCTATAGGGCTCATCCGTCCTGGATTCCCTGTATTTTCAGTTCCTATCTGTACCAGTGTACCTCCTCTGGTCTAGCCAGTCTTGCAAGATAGAATTTGAGTCATGGTAGTGGGAGCGGGGAGGAAACATTTAGGAACTAGAGGAAAGTTGTATTTCTCATCATTGTTACATCGCACCCTGACTGGCTCATCTGCTCCCTGAGACCCCTCTGCAAGGGGATCTCCAGTGGCCTACTAATGGGCTTTGGATCTCCACTCCGCACTCCCCCCATCATTCACTATGGTAAGATTTTTTGTTCTGATGATGCCTTACACCTGATCCCTTCGACACCTTGTGGTTGCATAGGCTGGTGTGCTTCTTCATACATTTCAAGAATTGCGCCACCTACATAAACGAATATGCCCTGGAGATCAACATAAAAGAAGATCAGATCAACATAAAAGAAGACATTCATCTGCAAGTAGAGGCAGGCACTGACACAGAGGGTGAGCCAGTGTGGAAGGAGGAGTGACATTTACCACAAATACAGGTGCCCCCCAGTCAGTTCAACGCATAGTGGCCCAGAGGGAGAACAACACTGCTCAATCCTGCACCATCCTCACAAGTGTTCTTCTGTTTGTACCCATGGTTGCAGTCACTGTGGCAACCCATCTACTGCCTCTCTCCGTTACCAAGCATGTTGTCCTTTTCCCGGGACTGGTCTCTCTTGATAATGCCCACAGCACTTGAGATGAAGTCTCACCATCTTTGCTTCTAGGGAGCATCCTGGCTTTATTTCTCCAAGACAGATTTGTGTATATTTATAGGTTTGATAGAGGATATTTATAGATGGGTATGCAAACATATCCATGGATGTAGTAGAACATACAGGAGGCAAGTGAAAACTTTGGGGGACACCAAGGCCAATTGGCATAATATAGTCAACAAAGACTATATTCTACATTCTACTTTGGTGAAAAATGAATCTGGTCTTTAAAATTTGTGAGAGACTATCTAAGGTGCAACTATAAATCTCTCCATGTCTGGAGGAAAGGAGAGTGAGAAAAATGGAAGATTCATGAAACTAATTAGTCCAATGGATTAAGGAGCACATGGCCACAGGCTGTACAAGCCCGAGACCAGTAGACCTAGATAGGCCCCAGCTACCACCACCAAGTGCTTTTAAAGGAATTGCATCAGATTGAAGGTCCTGGATAGAATGAGAGAAAAACGCACACTAAAAGTCACTGCATATTCTAGGCCTACTAGTCAGGTCGAGATTGATAGAATCTTGGAGAATAGGGCTTATCAGGTTTGAATAGTTACTTATCAGGTTTGGAAATGACCCAATTTTTAACCAAGCAACAGATGTCTCCATAAGGGGAACAATAATACTAGGGGAGTGTTGCCACCTTAGACTAATCAACAATTTGAGATCAAAAGGCAATGTTGATGCAGAGATAAATTTTAGAAGAGTTGGGAAAGAAGGAGAAAGGGAAATAGAAAACAACAGGGAAGAAATGGGATAAGCGATGTTCCGTTGTGGACACTGCAATCCATGAGATGAAACAAAATGTATGTGCATGATCGAAAGAAAGGCTGATCTGCTCTGTAAACTTCCATGAAATGCCCTGTTTTTAAAAACAGTCATCTTGGCATGCACATCAAATATCATACAGTTCAATCATTTCATCCTATTAAGAAGAGTTGCTCAATCATCACCACAATCAATTTCAGACCATCTCTTCTTGTACTTATAGTTAGCTCCTCATTCCCTACCAAACCTCCCCTGGCATTCCTCTAGGAGAGGTAATTGTAATCCAGTTATCAGCTATTTCTATTTACATAGCCTGGATTTCAAATATAGGAAATCATGCAAAACATAACAGGAATCAATCAAAAAGAAAACACAACAATGACTCGACAAACAGAGAAAAATCTCAATAGAAAAGAAAGCAGGACATATTAAAAACTAAAACTTTAAAATGGATCAAAGGGAGATCAAATGGTAAGGTGTGACATTTTAACTTAACTACATCTGTCATTATCGATTTAACAACCCCCTCCGTCTGATGGTAGGGCTATGAACGTCCCTGGACTGTGGTCAGAGGGAATTCACTGGAGACTTAATCTACGTGGGGCCCTGCCAATGGATTTGGGGCTTCCTCTCTCATCCGTGGCCTTTTTGCAGTTGGAAGACAGCCTAGCATGTATGATTTCCTTTCCTCAAGAAGGGTTTCTTTTTATTGCTTTCTTTACACTCTCCTTTTCTTTATTTTGACTACACAAGGCAACCCTATTTACCAAATGTTTTCTTTCTATTTATTTCTGATTCCCTCTGTTGTAGCATCAAAATTGATGTAAGCAAATCCTGTGAAAATGAACAGCTTAATGTTCCATTCAAATATGACCATTCATAGCCATAAACAGGAGCCACTTGCATTTACAGCGTATACATCGTAGCATAGTCAATGTGAAATTGGAAATCACTTAGCGGGAAACATTGTAGTGTGTTTTTCCGTGATTGTAGATTTTAATAAATGATCTCAATGGAGGAATGAGAACACAACAAGCTATTTTTGTTTGCAGTGAACACATGGAATTGTCTTCAACTTCTCTTCGCACACACCATGGATATTTTAAGGTTCTTTGATCGTACTGTTTTGGAGTTTGCATTTGAAAACAGATACTGATCCAATTCCACCCTGCCTCTGAAAAGCCATTTCATGTGAGGAACCTTGAGAGAATTTGGGTTAAATTGTCTAGAGAAAAATAGACTAAGGGGAATTCTGATAATTCCCTTCAAATACTTGAAGGAATACCTCAGGTGCCTGGCTTGTTCTTTATATTTAGCCACAGAGAGTGATCTGAAGCTGATTGGTTGTCTGTAAGGTAGGACACAATGGCAAGTAGGATTAGAGTTGTCCCCAAATAGACCCAGTGGGGTTCTGAAGAAATGGACTGCTTCCTGTCGCTGGTGCTGGTGGTGTTCAAATTCAATGTTTGAGAGCCTCTTGTCAGTAACTCGTAGAAAGGATTCCTGTAAAAAAGTCGAAGGCTGCATGCACAAACTCGTATGATCCCTTCCTTCAAAATGATCCTATCATTATATGAGGAGAGAGAAGCTCAAGAAAACATATACTTTTCTGTTTCCTTTAAATGTTTGGCTGAGAAGAAAAAGGCCAGCCGTTCAATCCCACCAGCAACTGTGACAAAGAGAAGTGGCAGTGTGCTTGCCTAGGCTTTTCAATACCACTTAGATAGACACAAAAATGTGAACGTCTGAGGCTATCAGTCTACCCAAATTATAAAACTACCCTATAATTTTAAATCTATACATGATTAGTTTATGCTCAACTGTTAATAATGTGCCTCCTCTGACAACTAGTCATTTTAGCTCTTAAATACTGCACTGTACTGTATTTGACAACTATTATATATATAAATTCTCTATATTTATATCTATAAATTCTCAGCACCAGGGCCGTTAGAGTATCTCTTTAGGACTATCAAAATCACTTAAGGCTCTTGTGAAAAATGAGCAGTTTCAATAATTTTTACCAATCAGTGATTATTCACAGCTCAAATGGAAAGACTGACTTAAATTTACACAGTGAATCAGAAAAGATTTTGAGAAAAATTCAAACAACTCAAGAATTGGATCTAGTTAGAATATTAAAAAGTCTACTTACGGTTATGAAATATGCCTACACATTTTTGAGTAACTTTGCACTCTAAAAAATTCTGTCACAAAATGACTAAAATTTATTCTAAATCCTAAGGCTAAATTCAGACCTGACACTTCTGACTCCTTTCCATCTACAATGCAGTAATTAATTTTCCCTGATACTACATTGTCACTTCGTGTCGATTGAAGCTTTAGTTCTTATTAACTGTATAATTTGATTTTTCCCTAGTTGAGTCTGTGTTAATCACTCTCAGTACAGAGAGATGTGTGAACATGTCTAAGACCACTGAAAAGTAGAGAAGATGGGAGACTGTAAAAGAACTTCATTGTAGGCAAATTTCAAAGGCATTCATACAATTCATAGCTACCACTCTTTTTTCATTAATTTAACCCGGAAATCTCTGTGGTCACTAAGTGGGGAGGGTGGGCAGGAAGAGTAAAAGGCGGAGAGCGAGAAGACGTGCTCATCATCATGGGCATCGGTCTCGGGAGGGCATCATTCGGGAGGGCAGAGATGATAATGACCACCTTTTCCAGTAAATGAGTATCAGGGAAGGAGAGTAGAAATTGTTATTTTAAAAATAAGAATTTGAGTTTAGTGATGAAGCTCTGAAGGATCTTTAATATATGAGGAGGTACCTCCCACCCACCCCAATGGACTTTTATTTTCAAAGCTGTATTTCTTTCTTTCTTTCTTTTTTTTTACAAAACCACCTTGTCGACTTCAAGGTACTCTCCAGGACACTTAATACATTTGTCAAATTTTCAACTCCATTCTTGGAAACATTTTTCAAACTCATCTGTTCGGTTGGTTGGCAGCACCTCCCTCATTGTTTCCTTTGTCTCTGCTATGTCATCGAATTTCTGGCCTTTCTTGTCCCTCTTTGTTCTCGGAAACAAAAAGAAGTCACATGGAGTGAGGTGAGTTGAGTCAGCTGTGTGGGGGCAAGAGAGGCATGCTGGTTTTTGCCCAAAGCTGGTGTACTGAGATGGCTGCGTGAGCAGGTGCATTGTCTTGGTGGCAAAACCAGTCCCCCATCTGCCGCAAGCAGGCCTTTTTTGTCACACACTCTTACACAATCTTCTGAACCTCACCCTCTCATATACTGTAATAGGATGCATGTCCACAAGAACAAACTCATCTGTCTTTAAAGAAGGGCAGACAGAATGCTTCTTAGATGTAAAGGTGAGAGGACTTTATCTTGCTTAGTTTGGACTTCCACCAGAAAGGACCAGTCCTTAGAGAAGTGTGTCCTGCTTGTTCATGTGGAGGTTCAGCAGTCTGAGGGAGATCTTCCATGGGATGGATTGGCACAGGGGCTGCAACAGTGGAGGGTACAGAACTGGGCTGTTTCCTTCTGCTGTACAGAAGATCATTAGAAGAGCCAATTTGATGCCACTCAGCGATCACCATCACCATTTTCATCGGAAGAATCACTGCGGATCATTTCCCATTTGAGAACCTATACTTAACCACTTTTAGAAAGACAATTCCCATTGTAAGCAGAACACAATCTTGATATGCTTTCACAGTGTCCGTATCAAGGTGCTATACTTTATACCCTTGTCCACATGCCATCCCTCATCCTCAGTTCTGCCTCAGTGCATGGAACCTGTCTTGGACTGTGTGCAGTGGGTTACACATTGGGCAGGTAACCACAAGGTCAACAGTTGGAGACCAGCTCCATGGGAAAAAGATAAGTTTTTCTGCTCCTGCGAAGATTCACAGTCTCAGAAGTTCACATAAGCAGCTCTACTCTGTCCTATAGGGTTAGTATGAGTAAGAATTGACTTCAGGACATTGAGTTTGTTTTGTTTAACCTTTCTCTAACCTTTCTTCTTTCTACCATGACCTAGAGGCAGCCCCAGTGCTGTGGTGGTTACACGTTGGGCTGTGATCCACATGGTCAGCAGTTAGAAACCATCAGCAGCCCCATGAGAGAAAGCCTGGGCTTTCTACTCACGTAAACGGTACAGTCTCGAAAACCCACGTGGGGCCACTGCGAGTCAGCCTTCACTCAATGACGGTGAATTCTGGTTCCACTGTATACGAATAGTGCTTGCTTTAATTCCTCGAATGGCACTATCTCTGCGGCATGCCCAGTCTTCACTGTGCTCCTGTCTGTTCCTTTCTGACCCCAGGTCTGCTTTAGAGCCCGTTCTTTGCAATCCTTCAGTAACTACTGGTCTTGTTGACCCAGGGTTCACCGGCATCAAACTTAAAGTTAGGTATAGTCAGTGACCATCGATGGGGGCGAGTATCTCAGGAATTCTAATGTAGTTTCTAAATTGACATTTATTTGTTCGGACTTAGGGAGTTATAAGGAATGTGTGTGGTCATCTGAGCATGTATTGTTTATAATGTGGCTCGGCATTTCTTTTTACTAAAATAAATTCTGGAAATAATACTGTTTTTCAATCTCACAATGTTGGAAAAAGTTGAACTCTATACCAGATTTAAACCATAGGCAAAGTAGGCTAAATAATTTGAAGACGAATCTTTTGTTCAATGAGATTAATGACCACAAGTAGGTGTAATTTTACTTCTTTCAATCTCCAGAGTACTTATTTTCCTCCCGAGTTTAAGCAGAAAACAGTATTTCTCCTGGGCACCTGAGTACAACATTCGTTCCTCTATGCTACAATGAATAGGAAAAAAAAATCTTGGGATACTCATTTTTGGGGTGCGTAACTGCATATGGGAAATAGGACTGGGGATTAATTTGAGAGTTAGTGGAGTCTGACAAATAATTTCGGAGACTTCTAGAAATAAAAACAAAAACAAAAGAGCAAACTACCATCCGTCTCTTAGGAAAATAGCTAAATTTACACATGTTGGTTCTGGGGGCAGAAGTCTCTTGAACGTAGGAGGGCTGATCTGGCTGTCTCCTGGCCTCCTCCCCTCTAGGAGCTCATTACATCCATGGGGCTTAATTCTGACACTCAGTAGATCAGGAGGAGCGAAAGTGCGCTTATTTCTCAATTGTCAGGTTTGGAGAGACAAGAACAGAGTTCTATTGTTTTCCGTCTCAAAGAAAAGACTGGTAGAAATACACCAACTGCTTCTTTCTCTGCCATCACTTAGCTCCTTTCCTCCGCTCCGCTCCCCAAGTGGAATAGCCTGTTCAATGAAGAAGTCTGGAAAAGGTTCTGAGCATGTTCCGCTCAGCCACACCTGTGCTTCCACACACTGTCAGCCTCTCTGTAGCAGGTGCACAATTGTAAAGTTCATATCATCTGATGAGATGAGGCATAGGCTATATATTCACGGTAGTAGCATTTATATGGATATTTTACACAGGATGTTTATAATTCTCTGTTGTTATTATTATGCACAAAGATATAAAACTCAACTGAATTTCAAACCTAAAGGCTGAATTTTTTTTTCTTTAAATCATTTTATTGGGAGCTCACACAATTCTTATCATAATCCATCTATCCATCCATTGTGTCAAACACATTTGTACATTTGTTGCCCTCATCATTCTCAAAACATTTGCTTTCTACTTGAGCCCTTGGTATCAACTCCTCATTTTTTTCCCTCTCCCTGTTCTCCCCTCTCTCATGAACCCTTGATAATTTATAAATTATTATTATTTTATCATATCTTACACTGCCTGATGTCTCTCTTCACCCACTTTTCTGTTGTCCATCCCCCAGGGAGGATGTTATATGTAGATTCTTGTAATTGGTTCCCCCTTTCTACCCCACCTTCCCTCCATCCTCCTGGTATCGCCACTCACACCCCTGGTCCTGAGGGGTTCATCTGTCTTGGATTCCCTGTGTTTCCAGTTCTTATCTGCACCAGTGTACATCCTCTGGTCTAGCCAGATTTGTAAGGTAGAATTGGCATCATGATTTTGGGCAGGGGGCGGAGGAGAGGAAGCATTTAAGAACTAGAAGAAGTTGTGTGTTTCTTCGATGCCACACTGCACCCTGGCTGAATTGACTCGTCTCCTCCCCGAGACCCCTATGCAAAGGGATGTCCAGTTGCCTACATTTTGGCCTTGGGTCCCCACCCCACACTCCTCCTCATTTACAATGATATGATTTTTGTTCTTTGGTGTTTGATACCTGATCCCTTCGACAACTCATGATCACATAGGCAGGTGTGTTTCTTCCATGTGGGCTTTGTTGCTTCTGGGCTAGATGGCCTCTTGTTTACCTTCAAGCCTTTAAGATCCCAGATGCTATTATCTTTTGATAGCTGGGCACCATCAGCTTTCTTTACCACACTTTCTTATGCATACATTTGTCTTCAGCGTTCATATTCAAATTCACAATGATGAATTTTTGTTCTTTGATATCTGCTACCTGATCCCTTCAACACCTCGTGATCACACAGGCTTGTATGCTTCTTCCACATGGGCTTTGTTGCTTCTTAGCTAGATGGCCGCTTGTTTAATCAAGCCTTTAAGACCCCAGGCACTATATCTTTTGATAGCCGGCACCATCAGCTTTCTTCACCACACTTACTTATGCACACATTTATCTTCAGCAATTGTGTTGGGAAGGTGAGCACCATGGAATGCCAGTTTAATAGAACAAAGTGTTCTTGTATTGAGGGAGTACTTGAGAGGAGGCCCAATGTCCATCTACTACCTTAATACTAAACCTATAAATATATGCACATAGATATATTTCCCCATGATCATATATATATATTTACATATGTACATGACTGTATTTAGGACTCTATATAGGCCCTTTGCCTCCTAGTTCTTTCCTCTACTTCCTTTTACTTTCCTCTTGTCCCATTATCATGCTCAGCCTTCATTTGGGTTTCAGTAGTTCCTCTGGGTTACATTGCCCTTAATCACTCCCTACCTGGCCTCTCACACACTCCTTGCCACTGATTTTGAATCACTCATTGTTCCCTTGTCCCTGGGCTTGTTAACACCACTTCCTTTCCTCCCTCTTCCCCTTTTCCCTTGTTTCCCTGGAACCATTGGTCCCATTGTTTTCTTCTCCACATTGTTTATCCAGCCTATCTTATCTAGATAGACCTGCAGAGATAATAATATGCACATAAAAACAAGACAGCACCAAACAAAGCAACACAGAAAAAGAAAACAACAGCAACAACAACAAAAAAGCCAATGACACACAAAACCAAAAAAAAGACACACACACACACAAAAGAAAAGTCTGTAAATAGTTCAAGGTCTGTTTGTTGACCTTTAAGGGTATTTGGTGGTCAGGTCTGATGTAGTAGTGATGCTGGGCTGCAGATTAAGGCATAGAGATGTGACTCAAGGAAGGTATTGAAGAGTCATCAGTTATGCCAACCGACAGCTTTAAAGTAAACATCAATGGTCCGAATGCCTCCACTTGCTCAATGGAGACGGTGTGGCAGCAGTCTACTTCTGTCAATATTACAGCCTTGCAAACCTATTGGACAGTTCTGCTCGGTCTTATAGGACTACTAGAAATTGAAATGGATTAGCTGGCAATGCTTTTTCATTTTTCTTTTTGTTTGAACACAATAGAAGTCATAATTCTGAAGGATGAAATGATAAATAGAATATGATTATAGCCTTTAAGAACTTTATGATATGACAGTAGATCGAACAATACAAGGAATTATATTGTATATAACCTTCTCACTGCCTCCAAGTCAATTACGTGTCATTGCAACCTTATAAGACAAGGTGGAACTGGCTCTTGGGGTTTCAAAGACTGTATGGTGGGAGAGAGCCTGGTCTTTCTCCCTATGAGCAGCTGGTGGTTTCAAACTACTGACCTGGAGGTTAAGAGCCCAACACACAACCATTATGCCACCTGAGCTGTAGTGATAACTTAGGAAAGAGTTAAACAAAGAGACAAACAAGCGAGCAAGAAAATAAACAAACAAAGAAAAACACTTCTAAAATTAAGTTCACTTCTCTTTGAGATATTGAGAAAAGCCTAATAGAAAAAGTGCTATTTTAACTAAGCAACATCTATAAACAGATATTTTAACTAGCCACTAAATAATAGAGAATATTTAAGCAGGAGAGATGAAAGAGGAAATTCTGGGGGAAAGCACAAAGTGAACAAAGGAATATAGAGAGGCATGCTTAGGAAATGGTGAATACCTATGTGTGACTAAGGTGTGGTGCTCAGGGGAGTGGGTGAGTTTGCAGGTGTGCGACATTGCATGCGTGTGTGAATGCATGTGTGAGAGAGAGAAAACCTGTTTAAGATCCGGCACATCTCTCTGTGCAGAACTGGCTCCTGAAGTCATGGCAGTCCTGGAGTAAAAGACTCCTCCTTTCATGAAAAATGAAAGCCTGGATGGTATCTATGCTTTTGTCCAATGTCATCTAAGGAGATGCAGGAAGCCAGGAAGCCAGCCGTTTTAGTTCATAAATGATGTATAAGAAGAAGGCTATCTCTTATGAGCACTTGTCTATAGTGATACAGGGTTTTCAGTGGCAAATTTTCTGGGAGTCAATCATCAGGCCTTTTTTCTAAGGAACCTCTGGATGGACTCTAACCTCCAACCTCTCAGCCAGCTGCCCAGTATGTTCATGTTTGAGTTTCCACACTATAGAGCCTTAGGACTGGGAACTGCCCTCCATCAGCTTGATTTCAAAAGCAAAGAGTTTGCAGCCACGTTGTGACTGGTGGTCAGACAAGGCTCCCACAGCAAGGAACTGATGCCCCTGGCCCACAGCCATGTGAATGAGCCAGCGAGAGAGTGGAGCCTCAGCTAGTCAAGCCTTCAGATAACAGCAGCCCTCGCCAACATCTTGACTGTGGCTTCCCTGAGACCTTAAGTCAGCACCACGCAGCCAAGACCACTTTCCTGACCTCAGAATCATGAAAGAGAATAAATGGTTGTTATTTCAAACCACGACATATGGGATCATTTGCTACACAGCAACATATAACTAATAAAGCACCTCTTTCAGTAAAAAAAAAAAAAGATCGGAGAGATTGTCAATGCGTGAGTCAGGTGTGTTTTAGAAAGAGGAGAGTCCTAGTACGCTAAGATGGGAACAACTAAGAAGACTGATACATTGCAACCAATGTGTCAAAGGAGACATACACTCAAAATTTAGAGTTTATACACTATAAAAAGCCAACGCTGATGATTAAGATTGGATTTGCATTAAATAAGGAAGCAAAGAATGGAAAATAACATCTGATGAAAACCTTATAGACTTTATCTCACTTCACTGTCACTACAATCTTTGGAGAGAATGTTTCTACACAGTGAGAGAAAACTGAAGCTGAGCAATGAAGGGCTTGCCAACAACACACAGGAGGTATACTGAGTGCGTATTTGTTGTGTTAGGCAGGGTTGACTACAGAAACAAACGCAGTAACACTCCTATGTGTGTAAGAAAGAGCTTTATATCAAGAAGCAATTGTATATCAAGAAAACGTTCAAGCCCAGCCCAACTCAAGTCCATGAGTCCTGTACTAGTGCATAAATCCCTCTTCAGACTCACACAGCCACATGCAATGATGCAGAATGCAGGACGATCTCGTGGGCTGGTGTGTGCACCGTCCTGTGGCTCCAATGGTGGTGGCCCCAGAAGCAATCAGGGTCAGTCAGCAGGAAAGTGAAGACAGAGAGAAAGGCGGTTTCCAGGGCTCTCCTAATGAGAAGGCCACGCCAAGCAGGAGCCACCACCAGCCTGTGACTGATTGAAAGGCTGAACTCTACCCTACACTTGTATGTATCTTCAAGTTGACATGGAATTATGTAACTACCACACTTGTATTATACTTCAGCTTCTGGGTTTTCTCCTAAATTATAATGTTTTGCATGGTTTCTGCCTGGCTTGGCCTTATCACTATTTGTATCAGTTTCTTAATTTTTTTCTTCGCATTAACGCATACTTATAATTTAACTAATTAACAAAAATTTATTCTTACTTTTGATGCTTTTCTAATTTGAATGAAAAAGAATTCTTGTCTAATATGGCATCCTCTATATAGCATACAAAACCTACTGCCTGATTCATAGCAACCCTACAGGACAAAGTAGAACCATTCCTTTGGGTTTTTGAGACTGTAAACCCCCACAGAAGCAGCCAGACTCGTATTTCTCCTGGCCAGTTGCTGGATTTGGACCAAACAATCTTTTGATTACCAGCCCCAAATTTAACTCGTTATGACACTATGGTTCCTTGATAGCCCTTAAAGCATATTTTTTAAGACTTAGGAAAATGACAACTCCCTCCTCATCGGAAAAGGTTATGATCTTGCTTAGTTCTGACCCAAGATAAAGGACATGGTTAATAAAAAGTCTGCACTCAACCTTTAGATAAATGCTTTGTATAGGGCACACCTTGTACAATTCCATGTGGGGACTGTAGATATCAAGACAAAATTGCAATTGTAAAACTGTAAAACTGCTTGGTCAAGCATACTCAAATCACCAGTGTACATTTCATAAAGTAAGAGAGGTTCTATTAGTTGTCTTAATATCAGTGAATTCCTCCTTTTTGAATAAAACTTACATTGGGGAAGGACTTTATGAGGCATGTGTCATTTCACTGAATAGATTTCCTGGATGTTTAATGCGTCCTTAACTAGGTGTTAAATGGATAGTAGATTTGCATTCTTGGGTATGTAAATGTTATTTCTTTGGTCCAGGAGTCTCTGTTGTAGAATACCTCAGGTGTACTAGGATCTTGACAAGATCATATCCTGTCTTCGTGATTCAGTTACTGCATATATTATCAGAAATTTCAGGTGGCTATCAATTCACAGTTGATCTCACTATTCCCAGCAAACTTGGGAATATTCTTTGTGAAAGGACTTTTGGAATCTTGTCCTTCATGTCTGCTTTCATTCCATTTACTATATTTTTGTCTCTGGGAAGTACCAACAGTTTATGATACTTGGCTGCTGACCCAAATGTTGGAGGTTCAAGTATACTCAGATACACTTCAGCAGCACAGGTTGGTGATTTATTTCTGAAAGAGCAGACATTTAAACCCGCAGGGAACATAGCTCTCTTCTGACATACAAGGGGTCACCGTGAGTAGTAGCTGACTTGACGACCAACTTGTTGTTTTCACTCTATTTCTGTTTAGTTCAGGTTCTAGCAATTAACTCATCATCAGTAGTGATGTAGGAAGCAAAGCATATTCATTGCCACCCATTTTTCAAGTGGTAAAACAAATCAAGTAAATAGGAATATATATAACCCTGCCATCAAGTGAATTCTAATTCCTATCAACCCGACAGAACAGAGTAGAAATGCCCCTGTGGGTTTTTGAACCTATCCCTGTTTAAGAGAGTGGAACGCCTCATCTTTGCCCATTGACCAACTTGTGGTTTTGAATGGCTGACTTTAGAGTTAGAAGACTTTTGACGAGATGGATTGACACAGTGGCTGCACCCTTGGGCTCAAAGAAGAACAACCGTGAGGGTGGCACAGGATGGGGCATTGTTCTGTTTTATAGTACAGAGGGTCACTATGAGTCAGAAACATTTAGATGGCACATAACAAACACAACTCAATACATAAGCTACTTTCCCAACAGGGTTCCTTTATATATATTTATATTCACATATATATTCATTAAATATCTATGAAAAGGTATTAAGATACAACAGAAAGAGTACAGTCTTCAGAATGAGACATGATATTTAAATCATGTGTCTGATGATTTCTAAGTATGTGACCTTGTTGTTGTTGTTTTCAGGCACTACCCAGTACCATGATGAACCCATCTACCACAGGCGAAAACACTGTCCGGTCCTGCACCATCCTCACAATGGCTGTTATGTAAGAGCTCGTTCTTGCAATCACTGTGTCAATTCATCTCTCTGGTCCTTTTTCACTGTCCTTTTCCTTGACCTAGCAGGAGGTCCTTTTCCAGGGTCTCTCCTGAGAACATGTCCAAAGCACATGAGATACAGTCCCACCATCCTTGCGTCTAAAGAACATTCTGGCTACGCTTCTTCCAAGACAGGTTTGGTGGCTCTTCCGGCGGGTCCTGGTACTTGCAGTATTCTTCACCAGCTGCAGAATTCAAATGCATCAGTGCGTCTTCAGTCTTCCGCATTCATTGTCCAACCCTGATGGGCACGTGGACAATTAAAATAGCAAACTGGAGGCAGGAGCGCCGTAGTCCTTCAAGTGGTGTCCTTGCTCACCAACACTTGGAAGAGGTCTTGCAGCAGATTTGATCGATGCAGTACATCATTTATCTTTTGACTGCTATTTCCATGCATGCGAGGAAGATGAAATCCTTGAGACCTTCAATGTTTTCCCTGTTTATCATGATGTGAACTGTTGGTACAGTTTTGAGGATTTTGGTTTTCTTTACCCTGAGTTATAACCCTTACTAAAGACTGCAATCCTTGATTCTTATCAATAATTGCTTCAAGTCTTCCTTGCTTTTCGCAAGCAAGATTGTGTCATTTGCTTGTCAGAGGTTGTTACTACGCCTTTTTCCGATCCCGAAGCAGTATTCTTCATATAGTACAGCTTCTATGATGATTTGATCAGCCTACAGACTGAATAAGTTCAGTGAAAAGACACAGCCCTGTCTCGCACCTTTCCCGATTTTATGTTGTGCACTATTATATTGAAATGACAGACCCTTGGTTCATGCACTGGTTCCAAATGAGCACAATGAAGAGTTCTGGAATGCCCACTCTTCCCAATGCCATCCAGAGCTTCTTGTGGTCCACATAGCCGGATGCCTTCGCAGGTTACTTAGCCAGGTGAATTACCCTTACTGTCCTCCTCTGTGAAGTGTGGTTTAATACTTTACATTTTTCTGTGACCCTAAAAATGATTACGTATCAACAAAAAGTAAGTGCTCGATAAAGATCATTACTTTCCTCCTCATAAAATATTTACAATATAAAAGTGAAGTGAAACAATATTCTGAAAAATATTTTGCTGCATCGTGGATTGTTTTCTCTTTGGTGTTATCAAAATAATTAAATATCTCTGACTTGCTGGCACTGAAGTAAAATACCCACTTAAATAGAAATGAAGCAAGGACTCAGATTGCCCATGCCTGAGTCATATGATCCACATAGGTGAGAACTGTGGTGAAGAGTAGCATCTGCACCATGTACCCATCTATCCATGTACCTGCAGGCTCAGACGCTTTATGTAAGAAATTGACACGTGGTCAAGTAGGTCTCCCAACTGATTATGTGTTTTAAACTTTAGAGTTTTAAGAGATAATATGACAAAGGAAAAGAAACAATTATGCTCGACAATCTCGTGATTTATGTTTAGACTCTTTTAGGACTGTATTTAGTGCTTAAGTGGAATGAAGGAAACTCTAGTGTCAAGAAGCTAGAGAAGGCAAACACAGATCAATATTGAAGAGGATGCTCAAAGAAATGACTTCTTTCTCCCGACTTGGTTGGTTTGATAGGTGGGTGATAAATCTTAGGACTATCATGCTGTTCATACAAAACAAGCTCTAAAAGAAATAGATTTGTGAAAGTGAGAACTTCAACACTTTGAACATTGTGTATTCCAGCTATGAACCCCACACAAATGAGCTACTTTCAGCTCTTTAAGACACTTGATGAAAAAGATACAATGGTTTTTGTTCTCTTACTCAAGTAACTTATAACCCTTTGCTGAAATGATATTCTCAGATTCAAATCTGAAATTTTGACATGTCCATATTCTGATTCAGGATAAACCAACACACCCTCCAAATAGAATCAAACGTTTTGAGAACAATATTCTGCCAGAATTGTAAGTCCCACCTTAAACAGCGATAGCTCACTTTTTGAAAATTTGCTTTATGACCCTTTACGTTCATGGGAGCCCTGGTGGTGAGATGGAGTGAAACATTGGGCTGCTATCCATTTGGGAGACGATACAGAAAATAAATATTTTGTTCATAATTTGTAAGGATGCATGACAGGGTTTTGAAAAATTAAGGTGGATCTATGAGAAGATTTTTTGATAAACTCATCTTCTTTCACTTCAAAGTATCTCATAATACAATGAGCAAGATCGGTATTTAACTATTAGAACTGAATTTACTTTTGGGCCATCTTTTCCAATTTGTGTAATGCTAAGCCTATTCAAGCCACAGAGGATCTCATGAATTGTTATCTGTTAGTAAGTAACAGAACAAGATGATGGTTCCACGTGCCCTACATCTCATTCCAAGGTCCCTTCTATAATTCAGTGCATTCTCTCCCATTCAGGTCACCAGCTAGTTATTAATCAAAAGCAAGGCTTTCATTTTCAAACTCATTTATCATTATCTATCCATTGTTTCCATATCTCACTTTCATCATTTGATTTTTTTATTTTCTCCAACTCACGTTCTTTGATTCCCATGTTACATTCTTGTTCCTCTAGAATGGGCAAGTGCTGCAGTCTTCTCCTTCACACTGTAGAAAAATCATCTTTCAAAGAAAATGCATTCCTTTGTCCCTTCTCTCCTTGAACTTCTGGAAGTATGCTCACTAATTATATTTATTGATCTGGCGGATTCGGGTCTCCATTTAACCTCAAGACCCAGTGAAGTTTCCGCTCTGACAAGCATGTGACTAGTCATGGACCCCATTCCTCTGTTCTCTCTTACTGTCATCCAGTTGATGGTGACTCATAGCGACTCTGCAGGAGCAGGTAGAACTGCCCCTGTGAGTTTGCCAGCCTGTCACTCTTTCAAGGAATCAGAAGTCCTAGCCTTCTCTGCACAGGAGCTGGTGGATTACAGGCCAACTTGTAACCACTACACCATCGGGCTTCCTTCTCCCTTCTTTGGGTTACAGGAATAATGTTTGAGGAGCTGCCTTTCCTCATTCCGTTAAGATGATCATCCATAGTATTCCATCATGTTACATCATGTATACAAAGGAAAGCTCTGTTTAGAGTAGGGTGCAGCAGTCTTTCGGTAGAGAGGACTGAAATGGATCTCAACGGAAAGAAGGACTCTTCTTTAGAGGCTGATTATACGAAAGACCATGAGGGCCTGGAGAAGCCAGATCCCACTTGTTCTACAATAAAGAGTATGTCTACAAGCGCACTGGCAACATGGAGCAAGACGAACCAGAATGAACACACACAAAAGGAATAGAATGACACAAGCCTGACGTGTGCGTGTCCTCTGTATCTTTGGAGTCAGCTGATCCTGACAATAACTCCATCCCCGTCAGTCGGAGTTCATGAACCAACACTCTCCCCCATTTTCTCCTGACCCTGGCTTCAGTTGAGTACTTGGCATTGGAGTTAAAGAACTTTATATCCCTTTATTCATCATTTTCATACATTTTCTACAGCTAATTATACTTATTAACACAAATGATTGTTATTCTATATAAGTTAGGGTATAAGGAACTCTACCTCTTCTTCTGTGTGTCCTTCTCTACTATTAAGTTTAATCGTGTACATTTTGTCTTGAGGATTTTTTAGTCTTCCATTGAGGGTGGTGCAGTGGGTAAGTACATGTTGCCTAACCTGAAGGTCAGTGATTTGAAAAGAAATGGTCAGTATTTATGTGACTAGATTATAGTGTTGGAAAACTATGCGACGTCAGCAAACTGAGGTCAGCAGCTGCTCCAGGGAAGAAAGCTGAGACTTTCTGAAGACTTTCTGAAGATTTAGTCTTGGAAACCCACAGGGGTAATTCTACTCTGTCCTTTGGGGTACCAATGAGTCAGAGTTGACTGACAGCAAGAGGCTTGATCACCCATACATGCTATGAGTGACCTTCTTCTCACATTTGTTCCCTTATTGTACAGAGTAAAGATCATTCTAGTACTTCTCTTGACATCCAGTCATAGATGTGTCAAACTGAAAAACAGTTCTAGAGTCAATCGAACCATCGTGCCTTTAATTGAAAGAAAAATGCGAAAAGTAAAACGGTTTACTTCCCCAAACAAAAGGGCCAGAACCACGCTAGTGAACATTGCGGTGGATTAAATAGGGATTCTAAAAGGATATATATCTTCAAATCCTAACCTCCAAACCCCTGAGTGGGGCCTTATTAATATACAGGTACTTTACAGCTATAAATATATAAGGGATCATCCTGTATTATCCATGTAAATTCTAAATCCAAAGACAAGACTTTATTTAAAAGACAGAAAAGGAAGGGAAAACAAGGGTTAAGAAAGAAAAACATTTGAAAATGGAGGTGGGGATTTGTGTAACGCAGCTATAAGGAATGTTTATTGCCTTCAGAAGCTGAAAGATGGGAAAAAGAATTCTACTCCCCACCCTTCTGAAAATTATGCTTTCCTTCTCCCAGCTGTTGAATAGGCATTCCTTTTAGCTTGACTACTCTAGTTTTCTACCGTCTTTTCTGATTGTTATTCTCTTTATACCTTTCTGACTGGAGCCCTGGTAGCATCGTGGTTACACATTGGACTGCTAACTGCAAGGTCAGGAGCTCAAAGCCACTATCTGCTCTGAGGGAGAAAGATGAGGCTCTCTACTCCCCTGCAGAGTTAAAGTCTCAGAAATCCCCAGGAGCAGTTCTGTCCTAATGGACATGATAGCAGTGAATTTGTTTTTCTAATACCCTTCTGACCGATTGTGGCTCTGCAGACACATGTGTTTTAAACTCCTTTCTTCCGATTGTGAGGCAATACAATTCTTGTGTTGTAAACCACCAAGTTTGTAGTAATTTGTTAGGGAAGCCCTTGAAAACCAATTCAGGAATCATAAATTTATATGTGAGAATAAATTATTTTGGAACCAATGAATGTGAAGGTTTTATTATTATTATTATTATCCTTATTGACTGAGGCTCCCCACAGGGGTTCAGCTCTGACTTATTAGGTGCCATTGAGCCAGCTCTGACCCCTAGTGACCCCATGCACAACAGCACAAAACACTGCCCAGTCCCGCGCCATCCCCACAATGGTTCCTGTGCTTGAGCCCTTGATACAGCCACTGTGTCCAATCATTTTCCTGAGGGCCTTCCTCTTTGTGCCGCCCCTCCCCTTAATCAAACATGATGTCCTTCTCCGGGGCCTGTTCTCGCCTGACAACCTGTCCAAAGCAGGTCCCATAAAGCCTCCTCACCCTTGACTCTTAGGATAACTCTGGTCTTACTTCTTCCAATGCAGATCGATCTGACCTTTCAGCAGTCCATGGTACTTTCAATATTTTTCTCCAGCACCACAATTCAAATGCCTTCTTTTCATATGGTCTTCCTCATTCAATGTCCAACTCTCATATGCATATGGTGCAGTGGAAAATACCATGGCGTGGGTAAGGCATCGTTTAGTGTTCAATGTAACATCCTTGTTTTCAGCACTCTAAAGAGGCCTTGTGCAGCTGGTTTACCTAATGCAAGGTGTCGTTTGATCTCTTGACTGCTGCTTCCATGACCATTGATGGTGGATCTAAGCAAGACAAAATCCTTGACAACTCCAAGATTCTCCTTTTATCATGATGTTACCTATCGGTCCAATAGTGAGGAATGTGGTCTTCCTTATGTTGTGTTTAATTCATATTGAAAGCTACAATCCTTGATCTTCATCAGCAAGTGCTTCAAGTCTTCCTCACTTTCTGCCAGCAAGATTTGTCTTCTGCACACCACAGGTTATTTAATAAGCCTTCCTCCAATCCTGACGCTGTGCAAGCCTTTCTTCATAGACTCCAGCTTCTCTGCTGATTTGATCAGCATATATTGAACAAGTATGGTGAGAAGATACACCACTGACACTTACCTTTCCTGGTTTAAAACCAAGTAGCATCCACTTGTTCTGTTTGCATAACTGCCTCTTGCTCCAGGTACAAGTTTGGAATAAGCACAATGAAATGTTCCAGAATTTGCATTCTTCTCAAGTTTATCCAGTTTATTACGATCCATATAGCCGGATGCCTTTACACAGTCAATGGATGACAAGCAAACACCTTTCTTATATTCTCTACCTTGAATGGAGATCCATATCACATCAGCAATGACATCCCTTGTTCCACATCCTCTTCTGAGTCCAGCCTGAGCTTCTGGCAGTTTCCGGTCAGGGTACTGCTCCAAACTCTGGCTTAACTTTGTGCAAGTCAACTCCGTAGCAAGAGAAGGGAGTCCAGAGTAGGCAAGGAGATCTGAAGGAGGAAGAACCACCCACATGGAAGTTCTTTTCAAATGTAAGAAAAGTCTTTTGCACTTTTCAAGTTCTTATTTAGGTTCTTGAACAACCTTGGACTCAATCAAAGCAAATTAGTCTTTCGCTGTGAGTCTGAAGAAGAAAACCTTGCCTTTGCCTGGGTTTGAAAATGAGAAGAAAACATGGCCTAGACATGCTGCTTCACCTTCCAGCACAGAAGGGGAGCTAGCCCTAGAATGAAAACGAACCACGATGGCAGCTGAGATTCTGATCCAAGTGAAACATCAATTACTGAACCTAACACTGAATTCTGCTGTTCAGTAGCTTCCAGGTTTTCTATTACAAAAGCTAACCAATTACATTATGTTTAAGAAATGTAACCCAAAGAGTGCTGATATGGTATGTGGAGCATGTACTATAATTCTCGATATATTTTATAAGTACTAGTATCCTACTGATGTGGAGTCTCAGCGGTGTATTCTCCACTCCACACACCAAATTGCCCGAGAGCAGTGGTTTTTCAGCCTTGGCTGCACACCAGTATAACCTGAAGGTCTTTAAAGCACCCCCAACGCCCGGTGCCATTCCATACCAATTACATCAGCACCTCTGGGACAAAGACGCGGGCCTCATATGTTCTGAAAGCTCTCCAGGTGTTTCCAATATGCAGACAAAACTGAGACACGGGTTTAGAGCTAACTCACAAATAAGATTTGTAGGGAAGGGGGAGAAAAGGCTTTTACTTTAAATAGCAACCCTAAGTACTGCCTATTTATTGTGTCAAGGTTTTGAGGTGCACTACCTCTGTGGAGACAGCTTCTAATCTTGTTTTTGTTCCCTCTGGCAAGCCGCGGCTCGTTTTCTTTAGCAAGAGTTAAGAGAATATCTTTTTAGTCTCAGTAGGCTAGGCTCATTTATTTTTCTTCTGTGAAAACCCCTCCAAGCTTTTGAGCTCGTTATTTTATTAGGGACTAATAAATTTAACTTGACCATTCATGCTGCTAAAAAGCTCAGTGTTCCATTTGAGGCAGGGCAACAGACTGTTATTGTTTAAACCCTTCAGCCTAGCTTGTGAAAAGTATTAATGTTCCATTAATAGCCGGTGTTAAGTTGTGTGAAAATTAGGGATTTTTAAGGCCTGCACACCTATTTTACAACTTCTTTGAGGTATGAAATAGTGAACTTTGCTTGTGACAAACTTTTGAAACTCCTAGAACAGTGGGTTTTTGAAAAGGCATATGGCAGAGGCGTTTTCGATCTAGACTTCTAATACAAGGGTTTTCTACCACTTAGTAGGTGAGTTTCCTATTCTGAACTTTATTCTTTTTCTAATTTGAAAAATGTAGCAATTGGTGTTTCAGCTATAAATCTTACAGGATATTTGAACAAACTCTTGGGATCAAGGAAGTTGGCATATTAAAAATAATTATAAAAATATAAGTTAGAAATGTTATGAAAAAATAACATTGTCATACATGTGAGTTTTGCCTATAGCATTTAAAGAAGAAAGGCAGTTGAATACATGCTACTAAAATACTGGTCCAAAGAGCTGTGCCTCACAGCCCAGAGAAGGCTCAGAGCCAGCAGACGTTGTGTCACCTCTTTCTGTTCTCCACCCGTCACTCCAAAGAGAAAGGAAGCCAATATTACCAGTATCTTTAATGAGCAGGAGGTCTTGAAACATCATTCCTAAATTTAAAATTGTTCATTTGAGCACCCGATACAGAGCAGGCAGTGTCTCATTTAATCCTCACAACAAGCAGGTAGGAAAAGCAAGGGCCAGGATGTTACAAAATGTCAGTCTATATTGTAAATATACGATAGAACTGTAATTTAAGATCAGGCCCAACTCGATTGCTATGCATTTTCAATGACGTCATGCTGATTCCTAGTTCTTAGAAAGTCAGTTTTGATCTAGGAGGGAGTAGGAATAACTGACAATCATTATACATTTTCCTACCAATTATGTTTAAGCTCTATGTGTAGAAGGGACAATTCAATGCAAGCACTGTGCTGGCGCCGATTCTCGATTTCTCTAGCCAAACCTTGCATCAGATGTTAGTTTGTTATCTTAGCATCTCTTCGATTTGCACTCACCAGGGTGGCATATTTCAGAGACAATGGCTTTCCTAAAAGGGCATGAGCTTACAAATGTGTATGGATTTTAGTTTCTCAGCAAAAATATTTCTTTTTGTGATTATGAATTTTTTCTACAGCCCAATGAAGGGCGGTTACCAGGTCAACACACTGATACGCTTTGAAAACTATTGTGTTTGCTTTGAGGCTATACTGTGTAAATAATATATATTTCTGAAAAAAAATATTTGGGACTTAGAAATAGCATGAGTAAACTCACTGAAATACAAAAAAAAATTGTTACTACAATTAGTTAAGACCATTTCTTTGCAAATAATTTCCAAATAATATTATTAGCTTCTATAGGGTAAGAAGATAACTTATTGAGTAAATCCCTCCCCTTCCATTTTATAAAAATGGACCAATAATGCTATGTCACAAGAGAAGTATTATTGCTGATCTAAAGAAAGAAAGAACGAAATCCCCCTAAGTCCTGGTACCTCTTATATAATTTTGATCCTCAGGTAATGAATCAAAATTAAAAATAATTTGGACTTCATGTATAGTTATACAATGAATTATTTTCCTTGAATGTGATGATTAATGTAAAAATCTTTCCAGGAATTCTTAGTAGGAAAAGAAGTTTTGGAAAAAAATAAAAAGTATTTTATTTTTTTTAAATATAGTTTCTAGAACCCTTAGATATAGTGCATTCTTATCTTTAATTTATCCAAAAGAAACTTACATCTCAATCTGTATAAGTCAACAATCCATATATTCTAGTCTAAAAATCTGTTGTATACATGTAAACTTTTCTTTTCTACAGCGTACTTTAAATTCTATACCATTGGCTAAATTAATGATACCAACAATAGAATTACCATATGCCCCATGATCTGTCCTACCTCCCAACAAAATAAGAATGCTATCTCTTAAGTTGACCATGGAAATATAGAAACTATAGATTTATAAACTATAGATGGATGAACAGATTTTGAACTTGCACACAATCATAGCCCTAATCCTAAGAATTAATTTTTAAGATGTGGCCTTACTCAATACTTGCCCTCATAAGGAGATCAATGAAGATTTTATAGCTAAGTGTTATGAAGAAATCAGATGGTGTGGGGCTATCAGAAAGAATAGCATCTGGGGTGTTAACGGCTTGTTTTAAAACAAGCAGCTATCTAAGTTAGGTGTCAGCTAAGTTCACACAGAAGAAGGATGCCATGTTGTGTGATCCAAGAATTGTAAACAGTAAAATCTAAGATCAGAGGAGGGAAAGGTATTAGAACTTAAATTCTGAGCATTCCACTTGCAGAAGGCTGTTGATGACAGTGAAAGCCCCCAATCCATTTGCAACATCCCCACAAGGATAGTCTCCAGAGAATTCCCTTAGGATAGTCTCCAGAGAATGCCCAGGAGTGTGAGTAACCTTGCTATCAGACAAAGCACATTGGAAGGCAGGTTAGTGCTATTATGGTTAGATTAACATTTAACATTTTATAATTTGTTTTCCCTTTTGATCCATTTTGAATTTGTTCTCATTTTTATTATTTTCTTTCATTTTGGTTGAGTTTTTTTGTTTTATGTTTTTATTGTTTTTTTTTTGTGTGTTATTATTTTCTGCTTTCTTTTTGGTTGAGTTTTTTGTGTTTTGTTTAGTTACTGTTGTTGGGGCAGAGGGTTGTATGCTTTTCTTTATATGATATACACAATAGGTTAATCTATAGCAACAGTTACTGGGTTAATAGTTTCTTAGGCTTATGGCAAGGGAGGTTGGGAGAAATGTTGGTTGGGGAGTTAATAATAATAAGTACAAGAATGAAGCAAATATTCTAAAATTGATTGTGGTGATGATTGCACAATTCTTTTAAATATGTTTAAATAATTGAATTGTATGATATGTGAATCATGTCAGTAAAACTGTAAAGCAATAGAACAAGATGAAACCTTCTTTCTATAGAGTCACCTGGCCCAGAAGACTGTTCCCCAACCCAAACTCACTGCCGTTCAGTAGATGCAGACTCATAGCAACCCTATAGGACAAGGTAGGACAGTTCCTGAGACTGTAACTGCTTATAGATATAGAAAGGCCGCTTTCTCCCAAGGTAGAGCTGGTGGTTTCAAACCACAGACCTTTTGGATGGTGGTCCAACTTGTAAAGACTATGCCACCAGGCTTAGAACATTTATAAGGCCGTAGCACACTATTCTGATGAAATGTTACTGAATATAATAAATATATAAAGTATATTTGTCTTTTCCTCTTCTGATTTAGTGAACCTATGGTCATTCTGGACACCTTCTGTCTCACAACTATCTTTTAATTAATTTCTTAAAAAATTTTTTTTTTACTCATCAATGCAGATTTGATGTATGTTGTTTTAAGCTTATGACCATGGTCCTCACAGCCACAAAGTTTCTCCTGATTCTAAGCATTTTGTTTCTGGAAATTTAGCTTGGTGATTCTTTTCAAAGTTTAGATTCATCACTAAAGGATTGAAGATTATATTAATATTTATCTTATTTACAGAACAACCACATAAAGTAAAATACCCTGAGAGGAAGTCTCCTATCTCAAACATGGGTATGACAAAGGCCTTTGTAAGAAAATACAACTTCATATGCATATGCAAACAAGTGGGCTTGTGTTTTATTCAAACAATTAAAAGAAGAAATTTATGACTTTACAGTCCCTAAATGAAAATGAATGACCAATTGATGACTTTTAAATAAGTGGTATTGCCGAAATAAACCTGGGTGGAGTGTTGGTTTCATGCTCATGACATTCCTGGTTTTGAGTAACATGTTTGCTTCTGAATGCGTTGGTCCCACTGAAAGAACAAGTGTTTGATCCTCCAGAGTTTTCTTAGATTGTTCCTTAAGCAAATTCAAATGCCCCTTAGAATTCTTCTGTTTGAATGTATAGATTCAGCTAGCTATTTGGACCATCCATAGGTAGTTATTAATAGAAAGGATATTTAATCTTTCAAAAACTCATCTTTATTAATATGTATACTCATTAAAATTCTTCTAATTCATGATACTTAGTGCATAGAGAGGTATTATAGCAATTATTTGTGTGACTACTGCTTAAAAATTCTTATTCCCAGTCATGAGTTTTATAAGCAATGTAAGCAGCCTATTTGTTCATTCATCCAGGAAATGTATTGGGTATGAGTAAGTTCTTGCACTGAAGAAGTTGATAATTCAGCAAATAAAGCAGCTAAGTGTGCCTATAAAGCATTAGAATATGAACTAGAAACTTATAGGTGCATAAGGAAGGTAAAATTATGCTAAAGAGATTTACAAAGAAAGAAGATCATAGGAGGTTTCAATGTAAGACAAGTATACTAGTCCTTAAAGGACATTTAGGATTTCATCAAGTAAGAATGCAGAATGTGGGAGGGAAATAATTAAACAATTGCATCAGGTTAGGAAAATTTAAAATATGTGTGGCTTGACTGGCATAAAAGAATTTTTAAAATGTCTGAGGATAGATTAATTGAAATTCCTATTAAATTAACAGGAAATTAATTTGGAACTATATCAAGGGAGTTTCATCATGTATTTCTTATTCTAAAACACCTCCAGAGAAAACACACTGCTATCAAGTTGATTCCAATTCAAGGTGACCCTTTACGATAAAGTATAACCAAATATAGGACCGAGTATAACCAATCTAAGCCTATAAATCTTCAAGGAAGCAGACAGCCTCATATTTCTCATTGATGCAGCTGGTGGGTTCAAACCACAGCATTTTCTATTAGCAGCCCACTGTCCAAACCACGGTCCCCAGTGTTCCTTATTCTAAAATCGCTATTCACTATTGAGCACTAACTATGTAGTGGGAATTAAGAAAGCCTCTTTATTTATAACATAAGAAGGGGCTTCAAAAATGATGTAGAAAAATTCCATCATCTTTTAATTGTTTTCCACAACATTGTGAAGTCCCCTCATAAAGATAGTCTCACAATGATTTTTAGATAGATATTAATTTCCTTTCTTAACAAATGATGAAACTGACATTCAGATACACTTCTTGTCTAACATTAGAAAGCTAGTCAAAGAGAGGCACTAAACCCAGGTTTACTTGAGTCCAAAGGTGTCTTTCTATTATATCACACGCATGGGTTGTATGCCTTAGGACATGGAGAGCTCTTGTTTGAAACTGCATGACCTTAGTTTTCCACCAAAGAGAAGAAAAGGGTTTTGAGAAGTAGGCATGAGGCAGGGGAAGTGTTATCCAGAGAGATGGCAGCAAATAATTGATTAAAGAAATAACAAAACATGTCTAAAAGATGGGACTTGCATGCCGAATAGTTTCTGATCAGAACAACAGATAGAAGTCAGCTCTGGAATGTTGGAGGAAGCCCTATCTGATTGCTATTTCCACAAGCGCTGGTGTTTGGTGTCCTAAGGTCTGTTCTGAGTTCTAACAATCCGAGGTACGACAGAACAAAACACTGTCCACCCTGGGCCATGTCAAAATGGCTCTTTATGTTTGAGCCCAATGTTGGAGCCAATGTGTCAATCCATCTCATGGAGGGGCTTCCTCTTTGCCACTGCCGCCTGCTTTATAAAGCATGATGTCCTTCTCCAGGGACTGGTCTCTCCTACCACCATGGCCAAAGTACACGAGTCAAAGTCTTGACATTTTTGCCTCTTTAGAACATTCTGGTTGTCCTACTTTCAAGACAGATTATTTGTTCGTTTGGAAGTCCAGGGTCCTTTCAGTAGTCTTCGCCAGCACCAAAATTCAAGTGAGTCCATTTTTCTTCAGTCTCCCTCACTCAGTGTTCAACTTTCACATGATGTGGCTCAGGTGCACCTTCATCCTCAAGGTAACCCTCTTTGCTTTTCAACACTTTAAAGAGGTCTTGTGCGGCAGCTTTATCCAATGCAATGTGTCCTTGGATCTCTCGACTGCTGTCTCCATGAATATTGATTGTGGATACAAGCAAGATGAAATCCTTGACAACTTCAATTGTTCTCCATTCACCAAGATGCTATCTACTAGGCCAGGCATTAGGGTTTTGGTCTTCTTGACATTGAGTTGTAATCTATCCTGCAGGCTGCTAGCCTTGATCTTCATCAGCAAGGGCTTCAATTCCTCCTCACTTTCAGCAAGCAAGGTTGTGTCAACTGCATACAGCAGCCCCTTCCTCCAATCCTGATGCTGCAATCTTCTTCCTATAATTCAGCTCCTCTGATTATTCGCTCTGCTTACAGATTGAATAAGCATAGTCAGAGGATAAAACCCTAATGCACACAGTTTATGATTTTAAATCATGCAGTGTTCCCTTGTTCTGTTTGCACAACTACCTCTTGAACCGTGTATAGGTTCCACACGAGCACAACGTGGTTTCCTGGGATTCCTACTCTTGTCAAGACCATCCAGAGTTTGTTATAATCTACACAGCCGAATGCCTTAGCATAGTCAATAAAACACAAGTAAACGTCTTCTCAGTATTCTCTGTTGGGACCAAAACACATCTGACATCACTAATGATATCCTTTATTTCATGTCCTCCTCTGAATCCAGCCTGAACCTTTGACAGCTCCCTGTCAATGCACTACTACAGCCCTTGTTGGATGATCTTCAGGACACTTTTACTTGTATGTGATATCAATGATATTGTTCTATAATTTGAGCATTGTGTTGGGTCCCCTTTCTTTGGGATGGGTACAAATATGGATCTCTTCCAGTCAATCGGCCAAGTGGCTGTCTTCCAAATTTTCTGACATAGACGAGTAATTGCTCCCAGTGCTTCATCAACCTAATGAAAGACTACACTTGGTTTCCATAAGTTCCTGAAGCCGTCTTTTTGGCCAATGCTTTCAGTGTAGCTTGAACTTCTACCTTCAGTATCACTGTTCTTGCACATATGCTTCCTTTAGAAATGGTTGAATGTTGGCTAATTCTTTCTGGTAGTGTTTCTGTGTATTCTTTTGAAGCCTCCTGCATTGTTCAATATTTTTTCCATAGAATATTTCAGTTTTGCAATCCAAGGTTTGGAATTTTTCTCGGGTTCTTTCAGTTTTAGATATAGTGAACATGTTTTTCTCTTGATTTTATAATTCTAGGTCGTTGCACATTTCATTTTAATATTTTACTTTCTTTTCTCAATTGACCCTTTGAAATTTTCTATTGAGGGCTTTTTTATTTCATCATTTCTTTCACTTGTTTTAGTTTCTCTAGATTAAGAACAAGTTTCGGGGTCTCTCCTGATGCCTACTTTGATCTTTTCTTTCTTTCCTGTCATTTCCTTTTCTTTCTTCATCAATGATGTTTTTTATTTCCTCCCAGAACTTATCAGGTCTTTAGTCACTAGAATTCAATGCATCAAATATGTTCTTGAGATGTTCTCAAACTTCAGGTGGGAGGACTCAAGGTCATATTTGACTCTTGATGACCTGTTTTAATTTTCTTCAGATTTAATCTGAACTTTCATATGAGCAAGTGATGGTCTGTCCCACACTCAGCCCAGACCTGGTTTCAGCTATACTTATCCATCTTCTCATCCATGGATGTAGTCAATTTGACTTCTGTAGATTCCACTGAGAAAAATCTGTATGTATCATCACCATTTGTGTTGTCAAAAAAAAGATATTTGCAATGAACAAGTCATTGGTCTTATTTATTCTTCCTGATTTATCATACAGTTGTCAGGTGCACTCCAATTTTGAAAGTGATATATTTGTTCTTGGTACTTTAAATATATGAAGAAGAATGGTTAACTGGGGAAGTAAGCTATAGAAGGAGGATAAAGGATATGGGTATGCAATTTTGGAAAGGAGAGGACAAAGCTTATTAGAAAAAAGAACAATGCAAAGGATTCTTGAGGTGAAGACATGGAAAATTAAGATTCTTAAGCTGAATTTATCACCATCTGTGGTCCTTATCTAATCATTTCTCAATTTGAGGATTAAGAGTAAAAGGGTGGAGTCTAGTCTACCAATAGGATCACAGCCAATGAGGCCTCTGTGTGGGCATGGCCTTCTCCTGATAATTCTGGGAATGCGTGTATTTTCCTCCTTGGAGACGGGAGACAGTTCTTTCTCTCGGCTCCCTCCTTGGAAGACACAACTGACAAGGCTCACTTCCTGTGAGACATTCCTGAGGAGAACCACAAGGACCTACCCTGATGCAGCCCTGGAAGCTGGAGAAGTCACGTGGAGACCCCTGCCAGCGCTGAGATGCTCACAACACCACTGTATCCAAAGACTTTCTACCTACTGGCCTGTGATCCTCCTGCATTCGGTGTCATTGCATGTGTTTCATGAGTCTGAGGAGTACTTTATAGATTGGTATCAGACATATGGGCCAGTGTTGGACTTATGGACTTGATCTGGACTAGGCTGGAATGTTTTCTCAATATTCAATTGCTAGTGTAGATAAACCTTTTTCTTATCCACATATGAGTTTCTATGGATTTGTTTCTCTAGTCTACTCTGACTAACACACCATCTTTTCACAGAAATAGAAAGGGAGAAAGTCACTTAACATTGGTGTTACAATTAATTTGAGATATTTAAATGGTAGCAAGTATGAATCAACCCTATTACTTTATTAAACATGCATTTATTTATATTATCTATGTTCCAGACATTTTACTAAATACTGGAGGAGATCTATGAAGAAATCCAAGCCTTTATTTTTGGGGGCGTTATATTTTTGTGTGAAATGAAATCAATATAAAATAATTTTATTATTGCTTAATAGTCTTGAATGAAACCCTTACATCTGTGTAGTAAGTATAGCATTAAATATATGAAATGTATTTTTATATTTAGTCATTTTTCCAGTTACTAGCACTGACCTATTACACAAAAATATTTAGATTTCTCTTGGTTGAATAATGAATTTCCACATTTAGAAATAGGTTGACAAAAAAAAAAAAAAGAAATAGGTTGACTAATGGTTGCTGTATAAAGGAAATCCAATTGGGTCAAGTAAGACATCACTGGATAGGACCATGAGTAACTGCCCATCCCTATGCCCGATCCTCTGTTTGGGGGACCACACATTTCTTGGCAGGGCTGGTGCCTTTTTATGTTAACTACATGGCCTTTAAGCTTGAGATAGGTACCAGAATTAATTTGCAATGAGAAATAATACTCAAATCAACTAGAAAATTCACACTAGCATGATCAGCTTATTCACTCACTGTGATCAAGGACATGAGAAGCCAAATCATCATCAGAAACCCCTTTTAATTTTCCACAGGGAACCAGTATGAAGAGGATATTCAGCGTGTGTGCTCAGTCTCTGTGCAATTTCTCCCCATAGGCAGATATGCAGAAAATTCTACATCATAATCAGACGGTAGCTTGGCGTGCATGCAGTGTGAACAGGGGGTGTCGGATGAATGGAAGGTCTAATGGCATGAGGCTAAGATAACCTCATGTACCCGCCTCACAAAGGACTTGTGATTGAGATGGAAACATTCAAAGTTCTCAGTCTTGCTTCCCATTGCACTGCGCTAGCATGAGCCCTGTCATCGTTTTACAGAGACACCCCCTTTTCTATTCATCCAAGGATGATTAATTCCACTTCTGTTCAACATATTCAGGTTTTGGCGAGAGTGAAACATTCAGAAAGTTACATCCTAGTCCTGCTGACATGAGAGCCACCGGCTCTCTTTCAGGTGACTCTATTGCTCGGCTCTTGAACAGGTCAATTTAACAGTGCCATTCCCAAAAGATGAGCTCATTTCCCTGATCTTCATAGTGGGTGTTCCCCAAACCAGAGGCTCCTCCAGATTCTCCCCTGCAAATAAAGATAGTAACCACTTCAGTGCTACACAGGTGGGGCAATTTGAAGCTGGCTAGTCTTTATACTTTCACTCAAGGGGAATGAATAACAGGATTGTGGATTAATGGCTATATTGGATGGTGTTAAGACATGGATAACAACAACAGTAATAATAATAATTTATAAGTTATATTACATAACAATAAGTGCTCTTGTGAGGTAGGGTGGGGGAGGGAAAGGATAAAGGGGAGCTGAGGTCAAGGAGTTCAAGAAGAAAGAAAATGTTTTGAAATGGATTGGTAGCAGCAATTGTACAATCATGCATGCTCTAATTGAATTACAAATATTACATCCGTAAGAGCTCACAATAAAATGATTTAAAAATAATAATAAAATAAAACACACTTTCAGATATTATGATTATATCTTTCATTTTACTTTTAATCCATATAATCGTACAGCTTAAAAGTGACCTTGGAGACATCTGATTCAATGGCTTTATTTTATAGGAGAGAAAAGTGCCAATTCAGAGATTTTTTTAAGTCCTAAAATTTATGTCACACAGTGCAGAAACTAGAGCCTAAAAAGTAGTCCATCAACTTTCAGCCTTCCGTAGTCTCTGTTACCTAAGTGCACAGGACTTCAGGAATTAGATTTGCACCTAGCCTGCTTCTGTGTTCTTCAGGCGAGCGTACCTATATTTTGAACATCCTTGTTTCTGACTATCTGTACTATGTAGCAAGCACATAAAAAAAAAAGTTAAAGTGAGTCAATATTTCTAACTATGAATATCTATCCTAACATAGTTGTAGCCAAATTAATGGGGCATTTATATATTTAGAATAAATCACTGCCACTTGACAAACAATTAAAAATGCAGATTTTCTTTTTTTAATGAATGCAGTATAACATGGGTACGTGAATGGATATCTTTTCTTAGCAGTTTTTATATTTTTTATTTTGTTTTATTTAATGAAAAGCTCTGCTCCTTTAAATAAGCCCTTTTTCTATCTCAAAGACATTGGATAATTCAAGTAAAAACTCATGATTATGTAATCTATATTAAATGATTTACAGATAGTAACCATATCAAAGCAGAACACATAAATATTATTCAAATGAAGTGCGTATCTATTTAAAAATATACTTGACAATTTTTGCATGGATTTTTGAGTGTGTGAAAATTCTAAGACATAAGAGGAAATTGAAAACTTGTGGGAATGTCCACCACTTGTATCTTTAGCGGCAAGTGTGATTGAAGTTCAATGATGCCTAGACATACTGTAGAATTTCAAGCTTATAAAAGAAGGAATTTATCTTCTGAACTGTGCTATGGTAAGATGCTCATCCCTCTCACCACAATGAGTCCCAGTCACATTATGGGGACATCTCGGGAGATAAGGGCAGGGCAATTCCAGCCCAGCCATGTCCCTACACTTGAGAGTCAAATATATACAATCTTGGCAAAATTCATTGTATTATTAATAGACAGGATAAGAAAGACTATATATACATATATATATCTTAGTATATAATATATATTCCCTCACATACACATATGTGTATACATGATACTATATACATATATATTTTATTCTTCTATATTATACATAAACTATGTTAAATACTCTTTAGAATTTATATAATCATACAATATATATTACATAATAAAGAAAAATCAGCCAGTAAGCTTTAAAAACCTGGACTTTTTTTAAAGATTTGGATAATATTTAAGTAGACATTAAACAGCATTTTCTAAATATTACTAAATGCTGTTTTATTTAATTTAAGGTTTTAAAAAACATCTGGTTTGAGAATTCAATAATGGAAAGGAAAACCTATTCCTTATGCTTCTGCTCATTAAAATAGGCCAACTTTGACCGCATGTGACAATAGAACTTGCTCTGAGTCAGCTTTTCTGAATTATAAATATTCAATGGATGGTCAAGAATATTTCTCGAGAAAAAGGAATAAAATATACTGCATATGCAGGAGAAGTACAGCTTAGACTTATTAATTTTTAAATTTACCTACAATGTGGTCAAATATACTAGTGATCTTGTGGAAAGGAAATAAGGGCAGTAAAGGTATTTGCTTCCTCTTTCACTGTGGATTCAAACAGGACAAGGTTACTTTAGGAGATACTCCTGGTCTCTAGGACACTGGTGTAAAATACAGAACAGTACCAGGTAATGGCAAAGTGCAAAGAGCTCTTGCCGCACTATGCGACAGGCACTGGGCTTCTCAGTCCAGCAGCACCACGGGAGATGCTCTACGCCGATTGCTCCCATGAAGAGTCGCAGCCTCAGAAACTGTACAGGGTCTAAATGAATCAGGATCAACTTTATGGCAGCGTTAAGTAGCAAGGTCTGTGCTAATTTTACATGCGAACTTATGACTCAAGGATTTACTAGTAGAGATGGGAGTAGTTACAATAAAATCCAATATTAAATTAGCACACACTCTATCATGCTTGAAAAGATAATAGGCCAGTCTGTGTTATGACATATGTCAAGACAAAATCACAAAAACCAAACCAACAACCAAACAAACAAAATCACCGTATTTATTCAAATGCACATTTCAGTTAAAGGTACAGAGGCATTCTTCTATTCAATAAACTGATATTTACTGTCTATAATATGCCAGGTATTGGGATAAGTACTGGATTATACAACAAGAGATCATAATCTTGTTTCAATAGCTCACATTTTAGGTAGATATGCAATAAAATTACTATATATATATTGTAATAAAAAATTACAATAGGTTGCCTCAAACATTTGTGAAAGTTTTAGTGATCACTTAGTCCTGTGACCAAGACCCAAAGGAGGTTTCACCGGAAGGAGCACTGCGGAATTATAGCAACATTAAGTGGGTAGTGTGTCTGTCACAAGACTGTCACGCTTTAGCTATGGGGTCATTTAAATTTCAAACATACCCACGATGTACATACTATTATTATCTCGATTTTAAAGATGGCTAAGCAGAGGCACAAAGGGATGGAGACAGAAAACCCAGTCAATCTGACTCCAGGGTCTCGACTTCCCATCCCGATTCCATTCTCCATCTTTGCAGTGTACTTTGGAGACGGGCATTAGAAGGTGGATAGAGGTGTTTCCAAGTAGAAGGACGCCTCAGACATTGCCAGAATGATCGGTGAGTTCTCCACAGGCCTAGTGAACTCATAGAAAAGTGAGAAGCCTCAGACTTCTGGAGGAGCCCGTGTGCACACCGGTAATGTCAGTAGCGAGGAGTCAGGGAAGATGTCAGGGACAGAGCTGGAGGTAGATATTTATCCCCTTCACTCAAGCAGGGTTTCCTTTGCCAAAATTTTGGACAACTTTTAAAATTGCCCATATTTCAAGATTTCTCCGAGAACAATGACTCAATGAATTTTAGAGTCTATTAAATGATTGTTTTCATTTGGAGATTCTATGATGAAAGATTAAGTAAAACCGACTTTGTAATGATAATTTTGATTGCATTTTTTAAACTCTCAAATTATGTATGGTCTTAAGAGAGTGTTTGCTTTCTTTTGGAACTATGAGACACCGTGTTTATTTATTTATTTTTATGTACAACTATATTTATTGCAGCTATTTCCACAATAACATAAAGGTGAAAACAATCCAAAACCTTAACTACAGAAGAATGGATAAGCAAGGTCTGGTACTTTCATACGATGGAATTTTATGTATCAATAGAAACTAATGACAATTCAAACACTGCAAGACATGGAACAAAACCTAGAGAACATTACACATGGCAAACAGTCAATTTTACCAAGATAAATGTATAACACCACCGTAGGTAGAAGCAAAAACAAAGAAGAGGAAAAATGCTTTGTATACCAATAGACAAGATTTTGATGACTATAAGGAGGTCAGGCACAGTGGCAGGAACAGGGAGCGGGGAAGGATGGGCGTGCAAGGTTGAAAAATATGTGACGAAGAAAGCTGATGGTGCCCGGCTATCAAAAGGTATAGCATCTGGGCTCTTAAAGGCTTGAAGGTAAACAAGCGGCCATCTATTTCAGAAGCAACAAAGTCCACATGGAAGAAGCACACCAGCCTGTGCGATCACGAGGTGTCAAAGGGATCAGGTATAAGGCATCATCAGAACAAAAAATCTTACCATAGTGAATAATGGGGGGAGTGCGGAGTGGAGACCCAAAGCCCATTTGTAGGCCTCTGGAGATCCCCTTGCAGAGGGGTCAGGGGGAGGAGATGAGCCAGACAGGGTGCGATGTAGCAACGATGGAAAATAGAACTTTCCTCTAGTTCCTAAATGCTTCCTCCCCCACTCTCCCCCCACTATCATGATCTGAATTCTACCTTACAAGTCTGGCTAGACCAGAAGATGTACACTGGTACAGATAGGAACTGGAAACACAGGGAATACAGGGTGGATGATCCCTTCAGCACCAGTGGTGTGAGTGGCAATACTGGGAGGGTAGAGGGTAGGTTAGGTGGGTTGGAAAGAGGGAACCTATTACAAGGATCTATATGTGACCTCCTCCCTGGGGGACGGACAACAGAAAACTGGGTGAATGGAGACGGTGAACAGGGGAAGATATGACAAAATAATAATTTATAAATTATCAAGGGCTCATGAGGGATTGGGGAGAGGGGAGGGAGGGGAAAAATGAGGTCCTGATGCCGGGGGCTTAAGTGGAGAGCAAATGTTTTGAGAACGACGAGGGCAATGAATGTACAATTGTGCTTTACAAAATTGATGTATGTATGGATTGCGATGAGTCGTACGAGCGCCTAATAAAACGATTTTTAAAAAAAGAAAAGAAACGTTTTATATATATATATATATATTACATATCCCATCTCAAGAAATGAAATCAATAAGTCTATCTTGTTAAATCTTCCTATTTTTTCAACCGTGTTTATTTCCTTTCTTTAAATTGAAAGGAAATATTGGTCAGGTAACTAGGGGCATTGTTTGTGTTCCAGACAACAGCTGACAGGAGAGGTGATATTCTGGTTTCCTGCCTCACTCAGATAGCTCCTCTCAGAAGATTCCCTCTGTTGACTTAAACTGAGGTTTCTAAACTCTTAAACCACAAAGAAATACTCCCACGCCTAGAGTTCACCACACAAACCACCACAACAAATAAGACAGGTGATTTCCAGTCATTATGGGGATGCACCACAGATTGACAAATCTTCATAGACACATGCAGTTTCTCAAACGTCCTTTATAACACCATCATTCTGTGGCCTGGTGACAGTCAAGTGAAGAATGATGGTCCAGAGACACCTGCCTTTGGGCAGCTACCTCATTAACATCTCAACTTGCTCAGTCAGTTTTGTAGTTTCCCTAAGTTGAATACTGTCAGCCCCCGGGACATATGAGAGTCACAGACATAGTTTGTTAGGAACAGTATTTACAAAATATATTTCAAATTATTTGCCAACAGTTCAAACTTGGAACTTTCAACATCGCATTGGAACTTCTAGTTTCTCTGGGGAACAAAAGGCCCATATGCTTCAGAAAATCAATTGTTGGAAGGTCATGACCATAACCTTGTTCAAGAAGGACACAACCCCTTTTCTAGAGCATCCTTTTCTTATCTCCCAAGGTTGCCAGCCCATCTCTAGCAGATTTTGGAATCACTGCCCTCTGTTGCATTTGATATTTGCATTTTAAAACCTACTTGCTTCTTTCCTTTTATATTAGCAAGTATCGCTTCCATCTTATAGATGCGGACGATCACAAAGACAATTCAGTTTAATTCATTAAATATTTACTGTGGGCTTGGCTTGTGTCAAAATTAAATCTAATTTAATTGATAGATTTTAAGAGAGGTCTTAAAGATGAATGGTAGGAGAAAATCACACCGACTAAAGATCCTCTCACTCCCTGCCATCAAGTTGACGCTGACTTACCGTGACCCTTGTGCGTGTCCAGGCCTGTAACTCGTGAGGGGAGCAGAAAGGCAGGTCTCCCCCAGGTGGGGCTAGCGGTTTCCGATGTGCTGAGCAGCAGCACCTGTGCCCACTACGTGAAATCATTTTGATTCGTTTAGCCATGAAGACCTAAATCTCATCATATAGGAAGTTCTCTCTTTAGCTTATACTTGTGATAAATATATTTATATCTATATGTATTTTTTCATAGGCACGTATATACTTATAGATACCAACACATATAACAAAGACTACAATTACTTTTACACACACACCACACACACACACACACACACTCACTTAACAAAGACTAAGTTTTGCAACCCAATTGGAACATTGTCAACGGAAGATCATTGATACATAGAAAAATCATGGTTATTTTCGGTATTTAAATTCAGCATTGTGGGTTTTTATAATGACTGAATTATTCCAAACTACCCAGATTATCAACTTCACAATGGGGGATTATAGCATTCCAAGTTAACTTCTCTCTCTCGGTCCTATTTAATTTTTTTCCCCCAGCAGTAACTCTAAGTTGAGCAAACTCTCAACTTTGTCCAACATGATTTGACTTGTCAGTTGCTGACGGTTCATCCTTGATGAGTGACCTCATGGTGTCATCTGCTTAAGTAGCCTAGGAAATGACTGTTAATTACCCCCTTATGTGAGCTAATTGTTCACTAATTTCATTTTAACCAATTTAATTGTGATCCTTTCTTGAAATGAAGTTCAGAATTATAAACATGGGTTCAAAATCTTCTCTTTAGAAGGACAACAATTCCATTACTATTAACAGTGAGAGACATCTGACAGGTTCCTCTATTGACTAAATCCATGCAGCAGCTCGATGATGAAAACAAAACTACCCTCAAGCCCGCTTTCTTTTGGGTCTTGTTGTTAGGCGCCATCGAGTCATTTCCAAGTCACGGAAACCCTCTGTCCAGCAGAAGGAAACCCTGGCGGGACCCGCAGCATCCTCACACTTGCTCCTCTGTTTGAAGCCATTGCCGCAGCCACTGTGTCAATCCAGCTCAGTTTTAACTCTGTTGGTATGAGTCAAAATTGACTTTATGGCAATGCATTCAGTTTGAGTCTCTGTTTACTTCCCTGCTGGTCCTCATTTTAGATGTCTTACTTGTGAAGTTCGTTTAAGTATATAGCAAATTCTATTATTATTATCACCTTTTATCACTAGATAATTAAATGCCAAGAAAATATGCAATTATAATTTATTTCTTACTGAAAATCTCTCTTCTATTTGGATACCTCTAATGGGTATACAATTAAAGATGCTGTTAGTAAATGTTCTGAAGCTGTTTAATACTTCCATTAAAAAAACTCCATCGATAGCTGTATTTTAAAAAATCTACAGTGTTGATTGTAGCACTGAGATATTGCTAATTGCAAGGAACAGATAGAAATGTAATGCAGAATATATTTACCCTTTTGCTCCTGCTCTTTTAATCTGTAAAAAGCAACTCTGTTGGATAGAAAACATGGTTGGCATGACTTAAAAAAAAAAGTAGAAGCCAGCAGAGAGAAGTCATCCCTGGGATGCTGTCTGCTTTTCATTGCTCTGAGATCAAGATGTTGGCAAGAAATAGAATATTTATGAATACAGGTGTGTGAGGTGTGGAGAGGGGTAATCACTTGTGGAGGATTTAAAATAGAGACCAAATCAAAATTTTAAATATGTGTAAATCTTAAATGGCAAAGAATCATACCAAACTGAACTTGAGATCTTTTCTAAAGTTTAAACCTTTATCTTGAAAAGGACATGTGATCCCAAAAGAGTTCATTTCAGAAAGGATGTGAGCAGAGGTAACATTGTGCAAAAACAAAGTCATTGGAGGCATAGGCTACCTTGAATTTCCTGCTAAGAAACTCCACTAAAAAGACCATCTCTCCATTCTGTGACACATGAAAATTTTGCAGACCAATAAACCAATAGCAAGTTGAAGATCATAGATAGTAAAATCAGGCATTACCATAATTTAAAATGGACACCAGTGCTTGATATCTTTACAGTGATTGGTTATTTCCAAACTTTATTTAAATTATAACCAACATTGTCAAAATACACAATATTTTAAAAAGAAATCATGCTTTCTTTTATTTCCTTTTAGGTAGGCATGACAGCCTATTCTAATATGAAACAAAGAACAATTTACTTTTTTATTTTTTAAAAATCATTTTATTGGGGGCCATACAACTCTTATCACAATCCATACATCTATACATTGTGTCAAGCACATTTGCACATTTGTTGCCATCATAATCCTCAAAGCATTTTTTTCTACTTGATCCCTTGGTATCAGCTCCTCATTTTTTCTCCTCCCTCCCCGCTGCTCCTCCCTTATAAACCCTTGATAATTTATAAATTATTATTATTTTGTCATGTCTTACACTGCCCGGTGTCTCGCTCCCTTTATCTACTTTTCTGTTGTCTTTCCCCCAGGGAGGAGGTTATATATAGATCCTTATAATTGGTTCCCCCTTTCTACCCCAGCCTCCTTCTACCCTCCCGGTATCACCACTCTCACCACTGATCCTGAAGAACACTTTAAAGTAGTATCCAGAGTAAAATTTTATGAAATATCATATTTTACATAGTAAAAATGTATACCAAAACTCTATTGGGGAAACATATTATAATATCCCTATAATATAATTTGAAGTGTTATATACACCCAATCCTCACTTACTTTAAAAGGAGGGGAAAATGGAAGATGGACACATCAGCTCACAAAGTGGAGGAGAATGCTGTGATTACATAACTGTCAGATTATATCAATCATTACATAATTGCCAAACCACTGAGCATCAAGGCTCGGTCAAGCTGTCTCAGGATCTTCAACATCACAGCCAGCATTACTTTAACCTTGCACCATAGTGTGACTGCCTAATGCACAGCTTTAATGTGTGTAATAGTAGACTTTTAAAATGCGGTTTAATGTGAAATGTTGGATAACACGATAGTAAATGAAGAATAGGTGTATTTCATATTCAATTAATTCTGATATGCTTCATCATATCACAGCTAATATCTGTCTTTCTTCCCCTGTTATTTATATTTATTAATGGAGAATGTACTTAATTATATTCACTTGCACTTAGTGGTACCCAGTTTCAGATTGTTCTCTAATTACACTCTAAATCTTGCCTTCCCATGAAGGTTGCATGCCATGGGGAGGAAATAAGTCATTCAATTTGTATCTTTTAATGTCTGATGGCGCAATGGCTAAGCACTTGGCAGTGATATAACGTTTAGCTACTGTAACCTATCCAGCCAATCCATGGGACCAAGATCTTTGGAGCTGCTCCATGAAAGATTATCGCCTAGACAGGCTTGGGGGCAGATCTGCTCGGCAGCCTGGTATACCTATGGGTCAAAATCCGCATGATGACGCTAAAACAATATGCCAGTATCACATACACAGTAAGAGATCAAGAAATGTTTGTGAACCAAATGTCACACGTCCCCAAGCTCCACAATTAGACCACCAATACTCTCATTGATCCAGGGAGAAAAACGAACAATAGCCAATTTATAGGTTTCTTAGGACTATTTCAAGTGATGTGTTTCTAGAACAATTTTTTTTCATGTTCAAAGTCATATTACTTACAAAGACTGATATCACTTGTTTGAAATACTGTGACAAAAGCACATAGCACCGGATAGTTATTAGTACCGTTACTATGAAAGAATTTTGCTATGTGCTTAGTTCACTCATGAGTGTGATAAGTTAAGAGGAATCCTAGGTTTTTCTTTTCCTCTGTTCAGCCATTTGACAAATGTTAATGTACAAGTCAGTCTGTACAGGATATTCTGCTAGGAGCTGTTCAGGATATGCCAACGGAGCAGCAGAGACATTTCCCGAGAGGCCAGTGATGCTCTGTTGTAAGGAATTCTGTCAAACCCAGGTAAGAGCACTGAGGCTGGAGTTGTGAAATCCTTAATGCCAGTTATCCAAGAACAATAAAGTCACAGGGAAAGTGAATTTGATGTTCAATTCCAAGACATAAAATACTTGGAGAAGTAGCTTTTAATGGAGGAAAAGGTAATGTATTACCCGTTTTCAATAAGGTCAAATGTACTTTGCATTTTTCTGATAGAGATCATGAGGGAAATGATCAGCGGCATGGAGAGAGAGGTCTGGTGGTGTGGAGAGATCCAGAGATGGTCAATCTGTTTGTGTATGAAAGGAGGAGGAAGGCCGAAAAAGAAACCAACGGAAGGAAGGGAGGAAAAACCAAGATAGAGAAAATGAACAAGAAAGAAAGCTGGAAAGCCATAAATGCTTTAATTCAACTCAAAGTTGATGATAAGATACAAACTGGTCATGGTAGGGGAGGGGGGAAGGAACAATTATAGAACTAGAGGAAGGTTGTGTGATTATTAGTCGGTGCTATACTGCATCCTGACTGGCTCCTCTTCCTTATTGCTCTTCTGACAGGTGTCCCATAGACTACTGATGGGCTTTGGGTCTTCACTCTGCCCTCCCCCTAATTCCCATTGATATGGTTTTTGTTTTGTTTTTTGTTTTGTTTTGGGTCTTTGATGCCTAATACCTGATCCCATGGACACCTCATGATCACACAGGCTGCTGTGCTTCTTCCATCTGGGCTTTGTTGCTTCTTAGCTAGACGGCCACTTGTTTATCTTCAATCTTGTAAGACCCCAGATGCTACATCATTCGATAGCCAGGTACCATCAGCTTTCTTTACCGCATTTTCTTATGCACCCATTTTGTTGTTAGCAATCGTGTTGGGAAGGTGAACATCACAAAGTGCCATGTTAGTAGAACAAATTGTTCTTGCTTTGAGGGAGTACTTGAGTGGAGGTCCACTGTCCATCTGTTGCCATAATTCTATCTTACAAATCTGGCTAGAAGAGAGCATGTACACTGGTATAGATAAGAACTCACAACACGTGGAATTCAAAACAGATAAACCCCTCAGGACCAATAAGGGGAGCAGCGATATTAGGAGGGTAAAGGTTGGAGGGGGGGAGGGGAAAGTGATCACAATAGTCCACATATGGCCATCCTCCCAAGGGGATGGACAGCAGAAAAGTGGGTGAAATGAGACAGCAGTCGGTGTAAGACATGAAAAAAAAAAGAGAGAGAAGAACTTATAAATTATCAAGGGGACCTGAGGGAGAGAGGGGGAAAAATGAAGAGCTGATGCCAGGGGCTCAAGTAGAAAGAAAATGTTTTGAAAAAGATGATGACAACATATGTACAGATGTGTTTGACACAATGGATATACGTATGGATTGTGATACGAGCTGTAAGAGCTCCTAGTTAAAAATAAAAAGATATGAAAAAAGCACCTAAAATATCAATAACAAAGAAGATAAACTTATTTTTCCTGTGTTAAAAAAGATACAAACTGGTGGTGAGTTTTGACACAGAGCTCACGATGGGACACACTACTTACTACTTGTTTTTTGTAATTCAATCTGTGTGTTTAGCAAATAATCTGAGAAGTTGATTATATGAAGTAGGACAAGGCATAAGCTTTGGAGGAAACTTTATTAACAATCTGCAATATGCAGATAACACAACCTTGCTTGCTGATAGAGATCAAAGACTGTAGCCTTCAATATGGATTACAACTCAATGTAAAGAAAACCCAAATCATTACAACTAGACCAATAGATTGCACCACGAGCAACCTATAAAAATTGTGATTGTTAAATGTTTCATCTTGCTTGAATCCATGATCCTGTAAGCAGCTGTCAAAAAATAAAAACCAATGGGTGTATTGCAACGGGCACATCTGTGACAAAAAACCTCTTTGAAGTGCTGAAGATCAAGGATGTCATTTTGAAGACTAAGGCACACCTTACCCAAGTCATGGTATTTCCAAGCCCCTTATATTCATGTGAAAGTTGGACATTGAATAAGGAAGTCCAAAGAAGAATGAATAGATACTTGGCCACTCACTTTTCTCAATTCAATTCTGATGCACAAGGACACTATAGGTCAGAGTAGAACTGCCCTGTGGGTTTCTGAGCCTGAAGATCTTTACCAGAACAGAAAGCCTCTTTTCTTCTCCAGCAGAGGAGCCTCGGGTATATGTAACTCACTAGGCTACCAAGGCGCTGTGCAAAATGTACTTGATATGACCTGCTAAACTATCATCATGTATGCCTCTGACAAATAGAAAATTGCACAACTGACCCAGAATAATAAACAAATTAAATATAAAATACAGACTAGATTTTCAGCCATGGAAACTTAAGGATGATTTAACCTTTACATGATGAAAGAGGGATTCTTTTCCCCTCACATGCAATGAATAAGCAATAGCCATGGATATAAGTTCAGTTTAAAATAACAAAAAACAGATTTCAGTAAGCCTTACAGCTAGCTACCCTACTCCATTCATTTATTAATCCAACATCCATTCAAATTCCGTGATTCACCGATGTCCAATCGTAAGCGCGGATCAAAGACAGATAGATGGCTCTGAGTGGGGAGATTTAGCTGTCAAATGCCTTTTGCCATGTCTGCACACAGTTACAATTACTTAACTTGGAAATCCCCTATTAATATCCAAATGTACACATGAAACACACACACACAGAAGGACTGACAGAACATGTTGTAAATCCCTGCTTGAGACTGGGACCACCCTGGTTGTCGTTTGGTTGATTTTGTTCTCTGAATTGTTATGTGGCCACTAGACACCATAACCTGTCTGCACATGTCACCCTTTCATCCAGTGGCCTTCAAAGCCTGGTTCTCATGTGCATTCTGCCACTGAAGCATCACTGGGATGTCTTCATTCCCCCTACACCTCCATTGCCTGGATTCTGGTTCTGACTTCCATTGGCTGGGACCTGGGTAACTTCAGCAGTCTTCTAACTGGTGCCTCGACTTGGACGTTTCCCAGGCCACTCGGATCTAGCCACTCTGGATGCACGGTACTTCCTAAAATAAAAATATGACCAGACCACATGCTCCCTATTGTCATTTCTTTGTTGAATTTTCATTTACTTCATAACCCATGGTGGGCCCTTCTGAATTACATATTTTAACTCTGAGACATACATTTGATATGTGACCTATCTAAGAGTATTAAAAGTCTTCCTGTCTCAGATAGACAAGCTGATTAATTTGAAGAAGGAGCTTACTGTTTAACCCAGCACTTCAGCAGCACATAATTCTGTCAGAAGTATGCAGGGTAGTTGTCGGTGAACACAGGCAACAGAGATTGAGTTCAAAAGATCAAAATCAATAGCATTAGAAGCCATTCTTTCCCAAGCACGGTAATGGTACAACTCCCATTGGCTTTAATGGAAGTCATGAAGCTAACATGCCACGTAACCTTTGGAAAACTGAAGGATTAGCATTCAACTGGAGCAGCCTCATGGGGCGTATATTGACAGAGCATTATGGCATAGAGCTCGAATTGATCAGAGTGGCTTACATTTATTCTCTTTCCTCGTGTGTAAACTGAGCACCTTATTAAACATCCTATCTGTATAATAATGATTGGACCTTCAAAATGGAACTCAATGGGGACCCTAGAAATACCACCTGCAGCAGGAGGTCAGTGCTTTCAGTGTGTGCTTCATATGCTGGCGTTTCTGCCATTTGTAAGAGTGTATTTAGATTCTCTATTTTGCTCAAGTGGTTCTCCTTTACTGATTCATTTAAGGAAAAAAACAAACAGAACAAGTCTTTTAAGTGCTAGGAACTATTACTGAAAATGTTTCTCTTTAAAACTATGAAAATCTCTCCCACTTTGCTAGCCTAAGATAATCTTTGACCATGAAAATAGTTATTTTAAACTTTTAAATACTTTTATTGGGGGCTCCTACATCTCTTATCACCATCCATACATTCCTCCAATGTGTCAAGCACATTTGCGTATATGCCGCTATCACCTTCAAAGCATTCTCTTCCCACATGAGCCCCTGATATCCACTCCTCATTTCTTCCTCCTCCCGCCCGACCCCCCACGAACCCTTGATAAGTTATAGACCATTTTTTCCATATCTTAGATCATCCTCCATTGCCCCCACCTTCCAAACTTTTCTGTTATTCTTCCCCCTGAGAGGGGGTTCTAGATTGATCCTAGATTGATCTATTCCCCCTTTCTCCCCCCACCCTCCCCTAGTCCTCCTGGTATCTCTACTCTCCTTGTTGGCCCTGAGGGGTTTATCTATCCCAGAGTCCCCATGCTGTGGGCTCTTATCTGCAGCAGTGTGTACACTCTGGTCCAATCTGACTTGTAAGATAGAATTGAGGTCATGATAGTGGGGTGAAGGAAGCATCAAAGTATAATGAAATCATTATTTCCAAGGAGTTTACATGAATTTTCTCTTAATTCTTAAAATAAAGGGACTTAATACAAATATTCTATAACTATCAAAATCCAAATATCACATATTTGGCATATAAAAATAACATTTTGGATTACACCTATCTCTTCCCATGGATTACTCCAGTATTGAAATAACTTTTATGTAAATTGCCTTCTTTTAAAGGACTAAACTTAACCATAGTAATATAGATGAACTGATATCTGAAAATATATATAGTAGGGTTCTGAGGAGGTTCAATATCAAATAAAACCACTTAATCTGATGTAAATCATGTTTTAGAAATGAATTTCTTTTTTAAATATCAAACTGAGGATCAATCAGGTTGACTGACTACTTATATATTATTAGAGCACACGAATACACTGTTGGTTTAAATGCTTCCATTGGTTTCCTTGAAAAACTGTCATTTCTACTTGAAAATGCTCTGTATAGGGTTGACATTCAGCAGTAAGCTGCATGCTAACCTCTAAATGTTCAATATATGTCAGTGGGTGTCCAGAGACAGTCACCTATTACATCCTTCTAAAAGCAACACCCATCATTCGAGTGATGCTGGCAGTCACATGACAGGTGCTCAGTTGGCTGAAGTGAATATAAGCATGCATATGTTCACTGCCACATGGTTCTTACTGAAGTATTGGCACAGTCTTTCAGCTTTCATGTATCTTACTCAAGATAATCAAGTTCATTTGGGAGCTCTGGAAATCTTAATCAGCATAGATGTGTGAAAAGATGTTGCGAGAACCCTTGACACATTATGTGAAACAAACAGAGGATGCTTCTCGTGCTCCAGAGCCTTTTGCTATATTTCATCATACCTTAAGGATGGCACTTCTCATCATACTTAGTTATGCAGGATTGAAGGAACCAGAGGGGTCCATAGACTGTCTCTGCTGTCACAGCTGGGGCCTTTTGGATTCAAAGGAAAGCTACTTGACACATCGCAGACCAGTTCCTAGCCATTCAATGGTATTGAAAGAAGAAAAAAGGGTACCTTTTACAAAAATACGATTTTGACTGTCATTTCTTATTTATAATACTCACTCAAGTAGTATCCACTCTCTTAAGAGCTGTTTAGTTTTGAAGGGAACTTGGAGTACAAAGTTTTTGGCTGTGTCTCAGCTCCCACACACAGATTAAAAGTGGGTCCTGATTCTCTGGGTTTTGACTTAAATCTTGCTTCAGTATAAGAATGGGTTGTTCTAATAATGTGACATTGAATGATGCTCTCCTTCCTGACATGATCGCTGAAGGCAAAATGGGTACATACGTAAATGTGGTGAAGAAAGATGATGCTGTCTAATACACTCGGCTATCAAAAGATATGGTGTCTGAGGTCTTAAAGGCTTGTAATTCAAGGAGCAGCCATCTAGTAGGGAAGCAACAAAGCCTACATGGAAGAAGCATACCAGCTTGTGTGATCATGAGGTGTTGACGGGAAGAGGTATTGGAAGTTCAAACATATGCAACCAAGGAGAGCAAAAGTCCACCTGCAAGATAATTGCTCAGTTCCTCTCAGAAGGTCCACATGGAATGGATGATAAATCCAGGGTGAGGTATGACGGATGAACCACATAACAATCCTCTAATTCTTTAAGAGTCTTCCCCTTATTATTGAGGTCTTTATTTTTATACCTTATTGATCATGTTAGATTTGTGTATGTTCATTTGTATATTTAATAATATACAAATGTCTACAGGGTAGACAAGATAGATGACCCTTCAGAGATAGTGACAGGAGTAATGATTTCCTGAGAGCATGGAAAGTGAGGGGGAGGGGATAGGAGAGCAGATAGCATTGATGATTGTATAACCCCACCTGACGGGATTGAACAACAGAATTGTATGTGTATGGATATATTGGAATGTGTAAGCTATGCCAATAAAACTACAATTAAGAAACAAAAAAATGGGTCCTGATTATTTTGGACTGAGCTGCAATAAGAACTATGTGATCTATTTCAGCAAGAGATTTCTGTAGAATCACATAAACAGGTTAAGGGAAGGGACTAAATGGAACTATGATGTTTTAGTTCAATTATAATTTAGCTAAAATCCACACTCACTTCAGCTATAAACAAACTTTCACTAAGAATTTCTGTGTTCAAAATTATGTCATTACATGTAGGTACATTGGTCTTTCATACACCATATACTTTAACTTGATTTACCCTTAGTTTTTCTTTCTGTTATATTCCTTCCTCAAGAAAAGGAACAGTGATATACCTAATGTGGATATATCTCTCTTTATATTTTTGATGTATGTTATTCATAATAAGATTAAAATATTGAAGTAAACTAAACTTCGAGCACTGTAGGGGTTTAGTAAGGTGGAAAAACAGGAAAAAATTAAATAGGTTGTCCAAGAAGAGAACGTTGCTTGGCAAAAGGCTGTCTGTATTCCTGTGATGGGGGTCTTGGTACTTGAAAGAGCTATTGTGTCTATGGACACACATAACATATTTGTCTGACTAATTTGCTTTGATGGTCTACAAATTTGAATATGAGCCACTATAATATGGTTCCAGAATTATTTGGTAAGCCCTCTTCTTGAATGAAGAGAAAAGAAAATAACTCCGAGGGAGAAAGTACAGAAGTCCCTGGCTATGAGTGAAGTATCAGGAAGACAACTTCTTAGCCACAATCTACTGGAGACGATCCATGTATTTCCATATTCTGAAGAAAGATGGTCCACTAGAATGCAGAAATTATTGAACAATATCATTACTAGCATATACAAATAAGGTTATACTGAAGATAATGAGCAGATAGTTATAGAAGTATATCAACAAAGAATGTCTAGACATTCCAGGCGAATTCAGAAGGTGTAGAAGGAAAGATATCCTTGTGGATGTCACATGGACCTGGGAGAAAGCAGAGAAAACTGAAAATGTGTGCCTGGATCCATTGACTATGAAAAGCCATTTGACTGGGTGTATCATTACAAATTATGGATAATCTTGCAAAATATGAGAATTTCAGAACACTCAATTGTGCCCATGCAAAACCTGTACACAGACCAAGAGGCAGGATTTTGAACAGAATAAGAGGCTACTGCATGATTTACAATCAAGAAAGCATATGCCAGTCAGAATTGTCTCAAAATACTTATTCAATTTCAATGCTGAGCAAATCATCTAAGGAGCTAGACTACCAGAAGAAAGCCACAGTAGCGGTGTTGGAGGAAGACCCGCAACGTGCAGATGGCAAAACTTTTCTCATCGAAAACTTTTCTCGATGATGACTTCAAAGACTTACTAATGAAGATCAAAGACATCAGCCTTCAGTGTGCTTTACAACTCAATGCAAAGAAACAGCTTCACTACGATATTAATCATGACAAATGGAGGAAAGATGGTGGCTGTCAACCTTTTTGTTTTACTTGGAAGCAGAAGTCAAGAACTCAAATGACATATTGCCCTAGGCAATTCTCCCAGGGAAGACCTCTTTAGGGTATTAAAAAGCAAAGCTGTCACCTTGAAGACGGAGGAGCACCTGATCCAAGCCATCACATGACCAACCGTGACCAGTGTGGGTTACTGAAGAAGAAAAACGGAAGAAAAACTGATGTCTTTGACAATGCTGTTGGCAGAGAATCTTAAAAATGCCATCGACTGCGGGAAGGAAGAACAAATCTGTGTTGAATGATGTACAGTCAGAATGCGCTAAGGTGCCAAGACTTTGTGTTCTGTCCTTTGGATGTGTTCTGAAGAGGGACTGACCCTGGAGAAGGAGCTCCTGCTCCGTTACCTATATTCTGATTGATACAGTGGCTACAATCATGAGCTCAAACACAGGGATGAGGGCGAGGGACACCTACGCCGGGCAGTGTGCTGTTCTGTGGTAAGTAGGGTCACTGAATTAGAACTGACTTGATGGCAGCACACAGCAATAGTAGTGTCTTTAAGAGCACACATACTTATATTCCTAAGAGAAGTCAAGTACCAAGGAACAGATAAAAAGGTATGAACTGATATCAGAAGGCTGGGTTCTGATGCAACACACAGTTTTGTCATTAATTTTTATCGTTTGATTCTAGAAACATATATCCCAATAAGGAGCTAGTAATTATGAAAGGAAAAAATGTCAACAAAATCCATCTGTCTCAGAAGTTTTAAACCTACGGGCACTTTGCACATTTAATTCAAAATTCAAGTAACATAAAGAAGACACTTCATGATAAAACCAAGAAGGATTATACTCTTGATTCCTTATGAAATGGCAAGATAATAATTATAGTCTTAGATATCCAGTTATTAGGAATATATAACTTACAAACATGGAAAAATGCTAATCAAAAAATTCGAAACTTTCAAAAAATTCAAAATATATTCCTGGAAATATAATAATTAAAATTGGTTTTGATTTCAGCTCTTCAAAAGTACTTTTAAGGGGAAAAAATCACTCTAGGTAATATTTTTTTTTAACAAAATGAACTTCCACATTACATTTTCTCAGGAAAAAGGTTAGACAGCATCAAAGTTAGATGTTTTAAGAAAGGAAAACTAATGACTGTCTGACAGGTTAAAAAGTTGTACTTAGCAGCACAGTTACAGCGGTGTGACAGGCTTACAGGCTCTACTTTATTGAATGTCAGGCAGCTGAAGGATCATCAGAATAAGTTCTCTTCTAAAACCAGCAATTTTTCATTTCAAAGCTCAAGAATGGTTTCAATAAAATGATGGTCCTTAATATCCCTTACAGTCCTACAGCTCCATGCTTTCACCAGTTCCGGACCAGTTCATTGAGTTTGGCATCCCCTGCCTCAACTGTGATTCCGCATTCCCACCCAGCTCTACTGAACCAGCACCCACAGTTTGACAACATTCCGGGTGAGTTTTATAGATCTTCATGTGAGTAATATTGGGGGAGGGGTTCTTATTAAAATGTAGATTCTGATTCGGTGTATCTGTAGCGGAAAAGCAAATTCTTAGCTGGGGGTCAAATTGGAATAAACTGGTTTTAGGTCCTGGATTTAATGAGCTCGAACCTTTTGTTCGGGGTTAGAGGAAGCCAGAATTTCTGTTGCATTATTTTGTTCTTAATTGGTAGTTTGGATATCAAAACTTCCTTAGTATTGTAGGATTTGCTTAAAGGTGAATACTTAGATTACTGGATAACTTCTTCACATGTTGACAATTACCATTCTCTATGTGACCTGACAGAGAAAAGGCATCAAAGGACTAAAGCCAGTATGTTCATCTCATTTCTCAACTCAACTTATGAGTGGTTTCAGTACAAAGGGAGGTAATAAGGTTATCAGGAAAAACTGAGGATACTATTTACATTTAAATGTTAGAGAATCAACAAATTAATATTTAGTGTAAAGATATCCCAAATATTGACTGGTTCTCTGGACAGCTTCATTTAATTATACAAGGTTTCTATCATTGCCAGCCATTAAGACTTTTCAACCATCACATAAGCAAAATAGGTTCATTTTTAAATTTCTGGACTTCATATGGGGAATATGAAGTATGGAAAAATCTACTTTTTATATAACTTATGATGGCAAAGCTGCCGTATCCTCTGTTGGTCTGTTCTGCTGAAGTCACTCATTGTGCATGGACGTATTGTGGGTGGGCAGGTACTTCGATGTGTTCTGCGCCTAGAGGGAGTCAGTCTCACACAACTCCCCTAAGCATCATTTGTTCCTTCTGACTCTGAGTACATTCCAGCATCTGACCACCTGGAGTTCTCCCACAGCATTCCTCTGATGTATTAGCCTCTCTCTGTACCCTTCACACATGCAAGTCTAAGTCGCATTCAACCCTAGGGTCCAATTTGAGACCAGCGGGTAATAAACACTCTGACACGCTTTGACTGCTGGGAACGCTGGCGGGCCCTCGGTGCTGCTGTCTACCCCATCACCTCTTTCCATTGTTCTGCTCGTATTCAGATGGTATTTCCGCGAGGCCACAAAGCCTAGGTCAAGCAAACAAGTATTGGAAAGCGAAGGCAAAAGGCATTCCTTCTTGGCGACAACTTAAACATTCTGAAGAACTCTTGCATTTAAGAGCAAAAATGAAACAAAACAAAAACCAGTCTACCCTTCAAAGAAGCAATGAGAGGAAACCCCTTCTTCCTGGGAACCGTGCTCTTTCAAATGGAGAACTTGACCTACTAATATTCTCACCCCCCCACTGAGGAGGGGCATGCGGATGTCCAGGTCTCTGCTTGTTGGGAGCCATGAACGCTTCCATGAAAAAACTTGGCCTTCTGTGAAATTGATCCTGGGGAACTCAATAATGTTGCCATTCTTGAAGCTATGCCATTTCTGCTGTAAGCTTCACGAGGCTCCATCCGTCGGAGAGAGGAAAAGATGCCAATGAGTAACTCGCTATATCCTGTTACCAAAAGAAGGTCATTATTGGAAGATGAATTCACTATTCTTTACTAACACAAATCCCTTTCTTTCCCCCAATGCACATGTGTTAATTTAAAATCAATATGACACTCTTTGGGGGGAATAAATGACAAGGTGGCTGTGGAGACATCTGGAGGCACCCTGAGTTTCTATCAACCTGGCTTCTAGGATCATTTTAAAATAACTTTCTTTTTTTCAAATCTGGAGTTCACCTGGGGTCAAGCTGGGGCCGTCAGCTTGTCAGACTGCCAGGTGGATCAGAGAGGTCCACAGGCAGAGCCAGTTAGGGGGTCGAGGGCACCAATTTAAATTAGTGTTGAAGAAGAATTGTAACTGAGGATCAAAAATGAGAGGAGTCTGAAAAAAAAATGCATAGAATTCAAAACTTAGGCAAAGAATCTGAGAAATGATAGACACATTTCATTTGTCTTGCATCAGCTGCTTTTGAGTCCCATCTTACTGACTCCATAAGGGAACACTTTGTATAAATGTTCCTTAGCATGACATAATTTATAATACTACCTATATCTATTTTTTCACCTTTTCCCTGAGCGAGGGAGGAGGTGTTCCTTCTATCAGATGTAATTTCCCCCCTTTTCTCTGAAATTCAACATGCCTTACTTCCTAGGCCCTCTGTCCTCAGGTCAGTCCCAACTCACGGTGACCTCCTGTGTGTCAGAGCTGAAATGTGCTGCATCGCACTTTTCAATGGAGGGTTGCTTTAGAATCAGATAATCAGTATTGTCTTCTGATGTATCTCTGGGTGGACCTGAACCTCCAACCTTTTAATCTGCAGATGATCCAGCACTACGGGACTATGCAGCTTCCTAGAATCTTGGCAAGTCAATCAATTCCCTCCTCTCTCCATTTCAAATTTTGTCTCTCTACTCCACAAATAAGTATGAGGTAAATCTAGAAATAATGCGACCAGGGTTCATGCATGTACTGGTTTATTCCCAACAAAAGATATGCAGCTCTCAGGGCTCCTGGACTGACCTAGGAAACGGTCTCTCATTAATGCACTTGTCTTAGTCCCATTAGAGAACCTTACAAAAGGAAGCAAAGTTCCAATGGAAAGTTGAGCTTCCAGAGAGATCTGCTGGACCAGTTAAATTCAAGGCACAAAGGTCAGTTCAAAAGGTTATGATGACTGTTGTTGGAATTCCAGAGGGATAATCGTGATATCGTTTCTCCAAGGACCCGAGGACATCATAAGAGTTTGTTATGAAGAACTTTTAAGAAATTTTAAAACTTCCTTGGTGAGAAAAGGGCAAGGTAAGTGGAATGGAGTATTTTTCCCCCATCACATCAATGTGATACTGGTAAGGGATGTCTAAGAGAATTTCATTGGAAAACTGTACCTCATCCAGCCTGAAATCCTGCTCCTGTACCTTCAGACTTTGTTTTGTTTTTAAAACTAAAAGAATGTATAAGAGGAACACCATCTGGTCCCTGGAGGGGGCAAATTCTGCCATTTTGTTGTGACATGCTAGAAATCAATGAGTGCAGAATTCCTTAGGAAAGGGTTGGAGATAAGGAAACATTCGGAAATATGTAGACCTAGATGAGAAAATATGCCAAGAAATGGTCACTTCATTATTTTATATCTGTATTTAACAAAAGTCTTTATGACTTTATAGCAAGTTTTTGACTGCCCTCATGCACAGAAGTCTCTTCGCTGACATTTGATAATAAATAAGTTCACATTTACCTCTTGCTAGGCTTAACTTTCACTCATTTTCTCCACAGAAAACTTTAGAAAAATAGGTCTCATTCTCTTTTTCAGTTCAGACCTCAACATTCCTATATCTAGACCTACCATTTCATGGAAATAGAGTTACAGATTTTATCACCTCTTCTATCAGACCTTTTTCAGTTCCTTATCCTCACTGCACTTCCCAGAACAATGCACGATGCTAGCTAGTCCCTCTTTTGTTCGCCTTTTCTCTTTTCGTATCTGTCATTATCCTCTGTATTTTCTATCATGGTTTATCTTCTTCGATTCCTGGTTTTCTCCTCCTTATCAGTGATCTGCTAAGTATATTGTTCTTAATTCTGATAGTATCACTCTCTGTTTCATCACATATTGAATTTATAAATTTAATTACACTTATGCCTCTTCAATCAACAGCTCTGGTCTAAAGAGATCTGTGTCCAAGTCGCTCTTACCAAAATGAACTGCCAACTCCAGTCTCAAACTGGTATTATATCTTTGCTCATTTCTCTCAAACTAGCGCTAGCTACCTCAATACGAATATTCAGTATCTCTAAAATAAAAATAAAAATATATTCCTGAAATTGATTAAGGGGCTTCTCGTATAGGAACACATACACTTCCCTTAGCATAGCCATGCTGGTGGTTGCTCAGTACTTCAGTGTCGAGTGGCCCGAGGTGGGAGAGAACACAGCACTGGCTGCTCTCCCATCCTGCTGGAGCCCACTGATAGGGAGAATCTTCTTTGTTTGGCTGACCTTCGACTTGACCCAGTATGATGTCCTTCTTCAGGGACTGGTCCCTCCAGGTGGCAAGTCCAAAGGAGCATCTGGCTGTGTTTTTACCCCTATAGATTGGTTGGTTCTGGCAGTCAATCATATTTCAAAGTCATCAAGTCTTCTGTGATCTTCTGTGTTTATGGTCTAGCTTTCAAATGCATAGCATGTATTTAAAATGCTATGGCTTTGGCCAGGCTCATCTTAGTCTTCAAAGTGACATCTTGGCTTTGGAACATTTGAAAGGGGTATTTTGCAGCAGATTTGCCTAATGCAGTTCATTGTTTGAATTCCTGACTGTTCTTTCCATATGTGTCAAATATGCATCCAAGTAAAATGAAATCCTTGACAATTTCGATGTTTTCTCCATTTATCTTGATGTTGTCCAATCATGAGGATTTTGTTTTCTTTTTTTGTTGTGGTGTAATCCATATTCCAGTCTGTAGTCTTTGAACTCCACCAGTGCTTCAAGTCCTCCTTGCTGTCACCAAGAATGGTTTGTTTCTGCGTATCAGGGGTTGTTAATGAGTCTAGGACACTGTAGTCTTCTCCACACAGTAAACCATATGGGATTATTTGCTTAGTACACACCCTGAATAAATGTTGTGGGAGTATACCACCTTGATCACCTTTCTTTCTTTTAAGGCATGCAGTAGAGCCTTGTTCTCTGGGAACCACTGTCTCTTGGTCTATGTACAGGCTCCTCGTGAGCAGAAATAAGTGATCTGAAATACCCATTCTTTACAATGTTATTTAAAGTTTGTTATCGCACATAGTCCAAAGCCTTTAAATAGTCAATGCAACAAAATTAAACATCTTTCTGTTATTTTCTTCCTATCAGCTAAGACCTATTCGATGCATCACATCCAGTTTTTAATCTGGCTAGAATTTTTGGCAAATCCCTGTTGAAGTATGAGAGGCTTTAAAAGATCCATAGATGATGGAATTATAATGTTATGGAATTTTGCCCAAATCTCTTTGAAGTCCTGAAACTCTTTTTGGACATAGGCACTATAATTATGACAACATGTAATTGCTATTTATCAGAAGACTTGCGCCTATTAGAATCTCTCTTCCCATAAATCACCCAAATAGTCCCCCAATCCTGGTTAATTTACTTCCAAAATAGATCTCGTCTCCTCCCTCTATTTCCAGTCTGATTGGGTACAGACAGTCTCACGGCAGGTCTAACAATCACTGCATAATTCCCCAAACACAAAAACTCCCTGCCGTGTGGTCGATGCCTATATTCCTAGTGACCCTGGAGGAAAGGGCAGAACTGGCCCCGTGAGTTTCTGCGACGGTCACTCTACAAGAGCACAAAGCTCAATCTTTCTCCCTCAGAGCAGCTGGTGGATTTTTGATTCATCAGACCAAATGTTATCATTAAGCTTTATTAGTAATGTGACGTTAGACTACTCACATTGTGTGGTTAGTCGATGTTCACAGGGAAATCATGGAAGTCAGCACACAGAGAAAGCTATTCAAACAAGCCAATTTTTATAGCAAAGGGATGCTTCCCAAAGTGTACAATCAAGAGCCCTGAGAGCTAATCCAAGAACCGAGAGGATGCGTTAGGGGATGATACCATTGAGCAGGCCTGGGTCTCAATAAAGGAGCGTTACATGTCCCCGGGGAGTTAAGCTGGGCCCAGGTGGCCTTCAGAACTGCTAGGGACCAGTGACTGTTCCGACCGCTCTGTCACATCTGCACGAGTGTCCCCTGGGAGCCTGCTCGGCTTGGCAACAGACACTGGAGAGATCACAATGCCCTCGGCTTCCAGCCTGATGTCTTGGAGGGTGAGGCTTTTAAGAAAGAGAGTGCATTTCTTGTCAGGTGCAAGGATTTAAAATATTTTTGTGACCGGAGAGAGGATTGTTTGAAAAGAGGGCTACCTCCTCTGAATAGAGGTTCCCTTTAAAATATGACTTTTTCATTCTGTCAGCAAGAGACATAATTCATTCTCTTTGATTTAACGTGCTCATGGGATGGTCCTGAGACTTGCTTTGACTAACAGAATGAGGTAGAAGTGATGTGTGACTTCTGAATCCAGTTTAAAGATGCTTTGTAGCTAAGAATTTCCTTTAGAGAATCCCCTCTTTGATTCCCAGACATCGGACAGTGTACTTTCCTCTGTCCTTGGAATACTCGTCAACAGCGTCAACGATTACCTTGTGACCATTATTCTGTGCCTATCTCTCTTAGGCTATAAACTTGAAAAAGAGCACTCTCATCAATTTTTCTTTCTTTCTTTTGGTTAGTCACAGAGCTTGCTCACAGAATAAGTTAAATAATCCTGACATTTACAATGACAGGGGAGAGGGAAAAAAAAGAAACCGATTTATTAGCACCCTGCTCCTTTATTCTGTATACCAACATCTTCAACAGCAGCAATACAACATTGGTAACAATACAATCGTCTTGGAATTACTTTGTCAACAGAAGAGACTAATGATTCGTTGACAGAAATGAGCAGAGTCAAATACTCCTCCTCAGAGAAACCTTAATTGGAGAAAATCAATGAATGAGGAAAAATGACTCAGCTCTGTGAACTATCTCAGAAAGGTCACACAAGCATGGAGGGTTGGCGTTCCCAGTTCCTCTTTCCCTTGTCCTCCTACCCTTTTCTCCACATTCAATTTTCCACTCTGCCTGGAACTTTGTCCTTTATTTCTCACACTCCACGACGTGAGCCATTTTCCTGTCACATCTAATACCCGTCTCCCTCTCTCCAAAGGAGCCAAGCCTAGAGTGCGTAAACAGCTGACTTACAGGCAGACTCTTGGCCAACTCTAGGGTTTGCCTTACAATGAGGGTGTATACCAATTTGTGGCACCGTGAATTCTGAAGAACTTTGATGTGCTTGAGTTTTATATTTATATATTTTAAATTCTTACCAGGAGGATGAGCAGCAATGTCCTGATATTTAGGTTCAAAAATAGCTAGATCCTCAACAAAAAATAAATCAATAGTCTTAAATACCACCTACTTGTGATATCTGATTTCCTACTAGAATAAGGAGCCCTGGTGGGGTAGTGATTATACCTTGAGCTACAATCCACATGGTTGCCAGTTCAAAATCACCAGCTGCTCTGCCGGAGAAAAACTGGGCTTTTTACTTCTGTTAATACAGTCTTGGAAATGCAGCATTGGCTTGATGGCAGTGAGTTTGGGGTTGTTTTTTTATGATATCAGAGACTAATCTTCGATGTTTTATATCTGGAATTTTGTTCACGGAAGGGAAACAAACAATCAAACAAAACACGGCATAACCCTTCTACTTTCATCTGGCGAGGTGATTTCCAAGCTTTCCTTTGGGCACTTCAATTCTCAGTTGGAACCTACTTATGCAAAAGGCACCCCAGTCAGCTCCTCTGACACCTTAATTCACTAGTTATCTTTGTTAACTGCATCCCTTGGTGTGGGAAACGGATAACTCGGAAGAGAATACATTCAGACAAATTCTCTATACTCATAATTAAGAAGCCTGGGAAGCCAGGATCCTGGTGGAGGGAGACCTTCACACTTGTGGGTTGGAGATGAATCCCAGTCACATTCTCCTGTCTCCCTGCAATATACCAGTCTTGAGATGCTGCTTACAAGTTCATGGGTACTTGCTATAAGCTTGAAGGTTATCTGCCTGAAAGTTGTCTGCCACGAGAGCAATCAGACCTTATGGTCCACCCCTTCTGATGGGATTCTAGATTGTTGAAGAAGAGCTCAGGAACACCTCAGATCAAGCTTGCTCAGGGACAGCCAAGGTCAAGCCACCATCTTAACTCTAAACTCACCCACCTTGTTACATAGGTGCCTTCCTGTCACATGAATGCCCCTAGTACCTCCTTGTCCTGTTAACGTGTTTGCCACGAGCACAGCCCCTTCCTGTCATGTATGTGTAGGAAGTGGCTTGCATTCCTCGAGATTATATAAGCCTGTTAGAGAATACATTCACCCCCTCTCTGGTTCCAGATTCCATGGAAGAGGTGAGCACCCGCATGTCATTTCTGATGTTTCTTTAATGTACCTTTCCAAGACACAGCAGCTCCTTAGGAGCCTATCAGTTGTGGAGGCTGGTCCCTCACACCTTGGGATGGAAAGTGCTTCCTCCTTTCTTAAGCCCTTGGTGAAGCTACTGCCTGTGGTCTTATTGTGAGGCACCGATGCCAACATATGATCCCCTTGTGACTCTGAGAATCATTCAAGTTCTTGGCTTTCCCTCTGCTAATGATTGAATTGTGTCCCACTCACACCCTCACCCTTACCCCCATGCAAGGCTAAGTGCCTGTGAGTGTGGCTTTGTTTGGAAAGAGAATCTTTGAACTGTTCTCAGTCGCATTAAAATAAGGACATCCTGCACTGGGGTTAGGCCAATCCAACAGGAGAGCTGTTTTTAGAAAAGAGAAGAGCCACTCAGATCCTCAGAGGGAAGACAGCTGGGTGGCAGCTGAGGCAGAGCTGCAAGTCCAGGAATGCCAAAGAGCCACTGAACACTCGAGGAAAGACTTCCCTCAAAGTCCTCAAAAGAGTCGATGTCGCAAATCCATATTTTCAGACTCAGCTATGAGAAAATTGGGACCATAATTAAAAACTATATAAACAATCTCATTTGTGGTACTTTGCTATGACAGCCCTGTGGATCTAACACTCTTGAACTTAACGTTTTACTCTTCTTCACCCGAGCCCTCCAGAAACATCACTGTCTCCCTTGTCATGGGAATGGGCACGATGCAGCGGGCATTGACAGCTCGGTGAAGGTAGCCTTTCTCCTGTTTCCTTGGATCTGGTCCCACCGATGCTCGGGGTTCCAGTGTGTGTGCTGATGGTTGTCGGTCTTGAAGTGAGTGCACGGTAGTATCAAGAGTATCAACATTTCCTTGATTTTTTTCAAACTGTGAGAATACAGGACTGTGGAGAAGTCTATATAAATATAAAACCATTTCCTATAGGATACATTTTAGAATTACTAACTTGATTAATATGCCATTCATCCACCATGCAGGTTCCTGGCAATTAGCATGCATGGTCCTGATACTAAATGTGACACCAATTCTCTGAGCACAGAGGCAGTTCTCATAAAGCCCAAGCACAGAAAGACGGCCTCAGGACCTCAGGGGAGCATCTGACTGCCATTATTTAGCACATCATTATTGACTAGTTTGCGGTTTGGCTTTCTCAGGTCACAGCCATAAGTTCCGAGCCACAGTGAAATGGAAGGGGAGGGCGGGGGTTTACACTGGAGGCAATGCTGGCAGAAATGGAAAATGAGGTCTAGCAAGCAGTGAGGAGGAGAGCAAAAGCAAACTTGTGCTGCATGTTAGAAGACTTACACGAATTCATATCACCACAGTGGCTATATTCTCAGATTTAAATGCTTCCTCATATGTTGATGCTTTAAAAATAAGAGTTAGCATATCAGTGAAGTCTATTTAGCACTGCTTTACATTGTTTTTTGTTCCTGGAAGACTGACCTTTGTAGCAAAGGTGATTTCCTAAATGTAGTCCTCAGGGTGAGGAATGGTGTCTCGGTGGTTGCTGGGTGTGGCCCAGTAAATCTTCACTCATTTTGATCCTATGTTTTAATCAGGACCCTCAAATTATCAAGAAAAGTTTAAATTGGGCTGAAAGTACTCTGATTAGCAAGATCTTACAATACCAATGAGTATGCAGACACTTTGGATCAGAGGCAGTTTAATAAGTAGTTTTGAAGATTTTAAAAACATAGCTCAACTATATGGAAATTCTTTATTGAATTTACCAGCAGTGGAGAGATGAAACTTTATGCAGGATAAAACCTTTTGCTTCAGTATCTGTTCTCTTTTAACAGATGAAAGGAAAACCTGTACAAAACTACCTATAAAATGTACCTTGAACCTATTAGCAACAGACAATTTCTGCTTTTATATGGATTTACAAAATATTAGCATGCTATATTGAACTACATATCTCTGATTCCTGAATTCTTCATTGCCTTTTGCTTTTAAATGATTATCTATACCAGAACTGTATCTATTCTATACAGACAGATGAATAAGGAATACCACTATAAAGTATTGTTATAAAAAACATTGTAAAGAAGACATTAAAGGAATATAATGTATTATTTACCATAATGAGAAAACAGGTCACAGAGTAGATTTTCTCAATTGTGAACAATATTTTTTATTTTAAGTCAAAATAAGAAATAATTTCCAGAGGTTGCACAAACAGACTGAACCACAGAAATAACATTATTTCAGATAAATTATCAATCTCTCTATGGTCCTGGAGGCTTACTTTAAAGCGGCTTTCGGCTGGGGGCACACCAGAAATTCTGTGATGCATGTAATGGAATCAACAGCTCCATTACAATCCCAAATTGGTAGCACCTCTGAATATCTCTGAGCTTTCTTTCTGGAGAAGAATATATGGATCTAAAGTCACACACAACTTACCATAGCTTGTCCAACTATTAGTATATCTAATTGAATGTGAATTGCCTTTATTGAGCTGATGCAGCCTACAGTTCATTTTAGAATCTGATACATTAGGGAAGGGGGGTGTAGAAAGGGGGAATTGATCACAGGGAGCTACATATAACCTCCTCTCTGGGGGACAGGCAGCAGAGGGGTAGGTGAAGGGAGATGCCAGGCAGTGTAATATAAGATATAATAATAATTTATAAATTATCAAGGGTGCATGGGGAGGGGGAAGGAGGAAAGGAGGGGGAGGGAAAAAAAGGAAAATGAGCTGATTCTGGGAACCCAAGAGGCAAGCGAATTTTGGGAATGATGAGGGCAACAAATGTATAGATGTGCTTTACACAATTGATCTATGTATTGTGATGAATTGTATGAGCCCTAATAAATTGATTAAAAAAAGAATCTGATACATTATTTACAAATAGCAGAACAAATAAAAATAGAATATCTAAAAAATAGGGTTTTTTCAGTTAATATGTTTATTATGGTTACTATAAAAAAAAGATTAAAAGGTTTACCCATTGTAGTAACTACATAATTTCATGTCAACTGGATAAATAGATTATGGGGGTGGACTCTAGTCTACCAATCAGGTCACAAAGCAACACCTACCAGGAGGATTCTGAGAACTTTCTCTTTTTCTCCTGGGACGAGGACCACATACTCTCTCTACTAGAAATTCCTTCTGACAAGCCACATGGAGTCATGCTGATGACAGCCAGAGCCCCAGAGATGCGTCCATTGCCAAAGATCCAAACGACTTTCCACCCACTGGCCTATGTTCTTCCTGTATGAGGCATCATTGCATGTGTTGCATGAGTCTGAAGAGGAGTTTACAGACTGGTATTGGACATATGGGCTAATACCAGACAAGATGGACTTGATCTGGACTAGGCTAGGATGTTTTCTTAATATACAAATTATTCTTTGATACAAAGTTCTCTCTTACAAATATATGAGTGTGAATTAATTTGTTTCTCTAGTCTATGTGGATGAACACATCCATCATTCACCTCTCAGTAATTTCTCTCAGATACAATTTGATTGATTAAACTTGACCGGAAAAGCTACACCCTCGTCGCCATCCATTTTAGAACACTTACTGTTTCCTTTACCCATCATTGTTAGCCCCTCACTCTCTACCTCCGCCCGCCGCCCCCGCCCCTTCCCATAGTGGGGTGAGAGGAAAGAAAAAAAAAATATATGTAAACTTATAAACATATGTACTTGGTTATATATGTATTTATGTGCAAATGCAACAAGGAAGCAGATGGATTTTGGGCTGGGCTTCTACTTAAATCTTACTTCACTACAAGAATGGTTTGTTCTAATAATGTGGCACTGTCTGATACCTCCCTGACATGATCGGTGTGGATGAAGTGGAAACCTGAAACCCAATCCAGGGAGTGATACAGCACTGATGAAACAACCCTCTAGTTCTTTCATATTTCCTCTTCTTACCATTAGTGGTTTTATTTGTTTTACTGCATTAATCATGTTAGATTTGTGGATGTTCTTTTGTATATTTGTGACATTTGGTACATGAAAGCCAAGATAGATAACCCTTCAGAAACAGTAACAGGAGTAATGGTTCCCTGGGGGTAATAGCAGAGAGGGGGTGGGGGTGGGAATGGGGGAATGGGGAGCTAATAGCATTGATGACTTTATAACCCCACTTGATGGGATCGAATAACAATTTTATGTGAAAAGATATATTGGATTATGTAATATATGGCAAAAAAAACCACCCCAACAACAAAAAAAATAAGGGAAAAAAAGATAAATAAGGGCTCCTGGGGGGTACAGTGGGGGAGGGAGGGAATAAAACGGAGGTGATATCAAGGAGTTCAAGAAGAAAGAATATGTTTTAAAACTGATTGTGTAAGAGCCCTGGTAGGGCTTGATCAAGGGCAATGTAACAGAAAAGAATTATTAAAACCCAAATGAAGGCTGAGCATGACAGTGGGACAAGAGGAAAGTAAAAGGAAATAGAGCAAAGAACTAGGAGGCAAAGGGCATCTATAGAGGTCTAAATACAGGCATGTACATATGTAAATATATTTATATATGATGATGGGGAAATAGATCTATGTGCATATATAGGTTTAGTATGAAGGTTGCAGATGGACATTGGGCCTCCACTCAAGTACTCCCTCAATGCAAGAACACTTTGTTCCATTACATTGTCTTTCCATGATGCTCACCTTCCCTACAGGATTGCTGAAGACAAAGTGGGTGCATGAGCAAATTTAGTGATGAAAGCTGATGGTGCCCAGCTATCAAAATATATAGCATCTGGGGTTTTAAATGCTTGAAGGTAAACAAGTGGCCATCTAGCTCAGAAAAAACAAAGCTCACCTGGAAGAAGCACATCAGCCTTGTGATCACAAGGTGTCAAAGGGATTAGGTATCAGGCATCAAAGAACAAAAAAACATATCATTGAGAATGAAGGGCAGTGCGGAGTGGGGACCCAAAGCCCATCTGTAGGCAACTGGATATCCCCTTACATAAGGGTTGCGGGAGGGACAAGCCAGTCAGGGTGCAGTGTAGCAATGATGAAACATACAAATTCCCTCTGGTTCTTAAATACAAGTTTCCTGTAGTTCTTAAATGCTTCCTCACCTCCACTATCATGACCCCAATTCTACCTTACAGATCCGGCTAGACCAGAGGATGTACATTGGTACAGATAGGAACTGGAAACACAGGGAATCCAGGACAGATGAACCCTTCAGGACCAGTGGTGAGAGTGGTGATACCAGGAGGGTAGAGAGAAGGTGGGGTAAAAAGGGGGAACCGATTACAAGGATCTACATATAACCCCTTCCCTGGGAGACGGGCAACAGAAAAGTGGGTGAAGAAGGGAGACATCGGACAGTGTAAGACATGACAAAATAATAATAATTTATAAATTGTAAAGGGTTCATGAGGGAGGGGGAGTGGTGAAGGAGGGGAAAACATGAGGAGCTGATACCAAGGGCTCAAGTAGAAGGCAAATGTTTTGAGAAGGAGGATGGCAACAAAGGTACAAATGTGCTGAACACAATGGATATATTTATGGATTGTGATGAGTTGTATGAGCCCCCAATAAAATGATCTAAAAAAAGAAAGAAAGAAACCAATTGTGGTAGCAATTGTACAGTACTGCTTGATGTGATTGAACTATGGAATGTTATGATATATGTTAATAAAATGATTATGAAAAATAAAATAAACAATATTTAAAGGTTTGTTTTTGCTCTCAGATTTTTAAATTGTTATGGTAGTTTTTGTGCCAATGACATGTTTTATTCTAACTTTTCATGAATGATTTTTAAATGTGATATTTTCCTAAAATATTAATCTTAACTGAAGCAAATTCTTGAGAGCAGAGAGATGTCATGGATTGAAAAAAAACAACCTAAATCTGAGAACACTCATAGCTATTTTAATCAGAAGCACTTTTAAAATTATTATTTCTCCATGATATGATGGTAGGCATTCATCCATAATTAAACAGACATAAACCCATAACATATTATGTCTGTTTAATAATAAGAGTAATAATATGATAATAATAAAACAGAACCTGTATGTCTGTTTAATCGTGTACCTCATAGGCCTATGGAAGTTGGACACTGAAAAAGGAAGACAGAAAAGTCAATGCATGTGGACTATTGCTCTGGTGAAGAATATTGAAATTACCATGGATGTCCAAAGGAACTAGATCTGTCTAGGAAGTAGCATAGCAGAAAGTTCCCTAGGGGCAAGGATGGAGAGCCTTCAGCTCTTACACTTTGGACTCGTTGGGAAGAAAGACTAGTCCCTGTAGCCTGGTAAAGTGGAGGGCAATGAAGAAGAGAAGGGCTTTCAACCAGGTGAACTGAGCCAGTGGCTGCAACAAGGAGCTCAAACATAGCAACCGGGCTGTGTTTCTTTCTGCTGTACATTCATAGGGCCGCTACGAGCTGGTATCGGCTCACCCCGGCATCTAACAACAACAACAACAACAACCCCTGACACTTAAAAAACACGTACCTTAAAGAACCTGCAGGCAAGTGAGTACTACAAGTGAGACTTCATAGTGTACGTGGGCCACGTATAAGCAATGGGGCATGCCCATTTAGTAATTTCTTTTAGGAACAATACACTCTTTTAAAAACAGCTCCACTACTTATGCTCTGTTAAGTTCCAATATGTGTAAATGATTCATAAGGAAAGAGTTGAAGTGTCATGTTAGCATGGAAGTTGTTCTCATTTCTCGGTTTTCTCCTGACAAAGACTTATCCTGAATGACTGGGAAGTTTGTCCTGATGGAGGTGAAATGAGTTGCCTGATTGGAAATAAAAACAGGCCACTGGCAACTCAGCCTTTCCCATGGCTGTTCGCTTTGAGATCTGCTGGCGGAAGCCGTGTTTGATTGTCCGACTGAGGGCCTGGAGCTTGTAGGAGGAGCCTCACCCTGGCTGTGAGGCCAGTGCTTGCTGGGCATGAACTGTGATTTCAGTCACTTGCTGAGAAATGTAAAAATGGAAGAATGTACAACGTTATCTCTTTATTATATTCCTTTTTCTTTGGGGTTTTAGGTTGTATTCTTTCTATTATTACTATGATGATGAAGATGGCAACTAAGGCATATTCCTGCAATAATAATAAAATTTATCCTCTCCCCTGTGGAGCTCCATGAGTCTTTCTGAACCCAGGCAGTAGTTGTGAGCTTGGAAGTCACCTCCGGGTGTGTGTGATGCTCCCGAGGGCTTTCTTGGCTGAGACCTTTACCAAAGCAGGTACTAGTCCCTCTTTTCAGAAGCTGCTGGGTAGGTGTGAATTGCCAACCTTTAGTTTGGCAGCCATCATTGACTCCTGTGTCAACCAGAATCCCCATGCCTGACTAACCAGCATGGAAGTCCATAGATAGAACAGTTCTATCATCCCCCAAAGTCCTCTGCTCAGTTGGCAGTTAATCCCTCTTTCCACCCCGATCTCTGGCAAATATGTGTCTGCCTTCTGCCTTGCTAGTTTTCCATTTTCCTAAAGATCATGGAAAGTGATTCATCTCTGTGATATTATACTGTTTTTAGTGTAAAATGTCTTGTGGTTAATTATGTTGAACATTTTCAAATGAGCAGTGGATTCTTTTTTTTTAAATCAATTTATTGGGGCTCATACAATTCATCACAATACATAGATCAATTGTGTAAAGCACATCTATACATT
>NW_022107431.1:56648615-56658187 GCF_000313985.2 Echinops telfairi | reverse complement strand
ATCTGTCTTCAGCGATCATGTCGGGAAGGTAGATATCATAAAATGATATCTTTTTAGCTGAGCAAGGTGCTCTTGTATTAGGGGAGTGTGCGTGAGGAGGCCCAATGTCCACCGAGCAGTGGATTCTTTAGCGTCCCTATTACCCCCAACCCCTATGGACCTCCTCATAAACGAAACCATATAGAACCCTTGGTCATGTTTATTATCAATTTCAGTCTTATAACAACATGTAATAAATATAGTTTTAAATAACATAACTGTAATATGTCAGCGTTTAGGAATAATAGGAACATCAGTTTGTAATACCTTTCCACATTGAATTGCATTATTACTCAACCTTCTCAAAACCGAGTTAAAGCCTTTTAAAATATTTTCTATGCCTTTAATTATTATTTCATTTTCAACCAAGGTATTGGTGTCAGTTAAAAAATACTAAGTACCACAAAATTGTAGCTGACACACAAGAAAACTTGAAAAGTGATTAAAAAAAACCCCAAAACAACCCCAGCAACAATGGACATGATGTGTTTGTAGTGCTTGCAGGTTGGGTTACAATGACAGCTCCGAGAGAAGCATCTTCAAAGGTGCAAAAACTAAGCTAGCAGAGAGTGCTAGCCTTGTAGGTCTAGTGATACGTGCGGCTCAGGGGGTTACACCTGGCGTGGTTGGGGTTGGCTGTTCGAACTCACCTGGGCCGTAATGACTTACAGTTCCAGGGGTTCTATGGTGTAGTTCTTCTCTGTTCTACACCATGGGAATTAATTTAATGGCAGAGGGCTGGAATTTGGGGTAGTTAGACTTCTGAAAAATATTTTGTTCTAACTGCAGGAATATTTTTATACAAAACGATGCACAAAATTTTTTATGAAGAGTCACTTTAGTCTGACCTAAGGGAGAGACCCTGATGGCAGAGTGGTTATACTTTTGGCTGCTAACTGCAAGGTCAGCAGTTCAAAACTACCTGGAGAAAGAAGAGGCTTTTTACCCCCATTAGGAGTTACAGTCTCAGAAAGTTCTCCACTGTCCTATAGGGTCTCTGTGAGTCAGAATCGACAAAAAGTCTGTGAGTTTGGTTTTGGGTTTTTCAAGCTGACCTACTGGACAATGCCATCTGGTCTGGTCCACACCTCCCACACTCTTGCAGCCTTGCCACGGGCTGGGGGTTGGATCTTACTAGAGGGAACCTAGCAATGGCAGCAACAAAATGTCATACCTTCTTAGTGGTGCCATATCACAAAAATACCACAGTGAGTAATTTTAATCAATAAATATTTATTTTCTCCCACGTTAGGAGGCTACCTGTCTCAATTTGGGGCACGGGCTATAAGGGAAGCCTTTGTCACTCTGTTGATTCTGTGGGAAAATCCTGTCTCAGCTTCTCTAAAGTCTTCTCCCTGTTCCCAATAGATCTCCACCCCGACATTCAGAGACAGGCCCTGCTTTACAAACAGTCTAGTCCTCAGTGCATCTTTCAGTCCCATCAGCCAATTCTGACTGCTCCCCTTGTGTTAGCCTCAGTCATTTAGTGAGAGTTATAAAGACAGAGGAGTAATTTCTACTTCATGACAGATGTCTTTGGCAACAAATATTGTCGGTTTTTCACCTTGAAGTGACAGGTTGCTTTTGCTCATTTTCAGGAAAATGCCTGCCAAATATCTAAGTTTGTATAACCATCATTTGTCTATCAGCGATTCTTTCAAGTAAATATGTTCTCTGGAAAAAGGGTCTAGCGCAATTTGAAACTCAATCACACAAATGCCTTGCCTTTGAGACAACCATCACATGTCGGTACACACTGGGAGGACAGTTTTGCAGGCTTGCCGTTTGGTCCCATAGAATATTAAAGAGACGTGGCCTCAAGGCTAATAGTTAGGAAAAAATTAAATTTTTTACTGGGTCATCAAGGATATTCTTAAGAGAAACTGTTTTCGTTTGTCTGCTTGTATTTTCAGTTCTGTGAAGGCATTTGGCAAAGAACATGGCGAGGAATGCCGAGGAAGGCCGTTGCCTTTGTTCATGTTTAGTTCCAGCAGATGAATCTGCACAGCATCTCTGAGCTGTATGCTTTTAGTCCACAGACCTCCTGAGAGGAGTGAGACCCTCCCAGGAGTTTGGGGATCACATGTTGAGAACCCCTGAGCAAGACAATGAATGATCGAGGCAAGGAGGAGACATGTGGCACTGACTGTAAGCACATCGACGGAAACTTTATTTCAGGATTCCAAACCAATAATAGATAAGAAAAGAACCTTTCTTAGGAGGCAAGTGTCACAGCTCTGAGCAGTTCCCTGGCAGAGGTCACAAGGGCAGTCCTCATGGCACAAGACTGAACATGCTTATGGAAGCCACAGTCAAGCAATCAAAAGGCACATTGCATTGGGCAAATGCACTGCACAGAGCCTCTTTCACACGCTGAAGAACGAGAATGTCACGTGGGGGATAAGGGGCAATGGCTAGAGGAGCTACGGTATTTCACTCACCACATCTGCATGTCGAAGTTGGACAATGAATAAAGAAGAGGAAGAAGATGGAAGCGTTTGCGTTGTTCTGCTGTTGGGGAAGACTAGCAGAAGCGCTGTAGTGTGCCAGAAGAACAACCAATCTGTCTTTGAAGAAGTACAGCCAGAATGAACACTGTGGAACTTCCTATGTCTCACCTACTTGGCATATATTAAACATGGACAAGGACAGCATGCTTGGTACAGTAGAGGGCCAACAGAAAGGAGAGTCTCTCCGTGACATAAAGGGTGACAATAACTGCGACGAGGGCCTCAAACATGGTAACAGTTATGAGGATGATGCGGGACAGGGCAACATTTTCTTTTGCACATAGGGTCACAATAACTTGGCACATAACAATAACAACAATCACAAGGGAAGCAGACCCAGACCACCGGACAGCACACAAATCCAGTGAAGAATCAGGGTACCAGAAAGTTGGGGCTCACAGCAGAAATAAACAGTAAGAAGATTTCAGAAGGAACAGTCTTGCCGAAGAGAGTAGTCACCATTGCTGATTTCTAAACATTGCAATAAGGTGGCAGTTTTGCAAATGCCACTCTGAGAGAGAGAGTAGTGTCCATGAACAAATTTATAGTTTTATCACAGGCATGATGGTGGTACACACATGAGATAATATGTGCTGAAAATGTACACACCGAAGAAAAGACATAGCAGACAGGCTAGTGATCGGATCCTACCAGAAGCAGTAGATTGAGGAGAGCTCCAGTTAAAGGTGCATGGTAGTTATGCATTGGGCTGCTATCCACAAGGCAGCAGTTTGAACCCACCAGCCCATCCAAGCGAGAAAGATGAGGATTTCTATTCCCACAAACAGTTGTAGTCTTAGAAACACAAAGGCACAGTTCTACCCTGTCCTCCAGTGTCACCATGAGTTAGAGTCCACTTGACAACAGTGACCTGTATTCTCTTTTTCCTTCTCGTTAAAGGAAATCACAAGAAATGAAATGCTGCCATCTTCCTTGGGGCTTATAAATTCAGCTTAAACAAAAGCTTACAAAGCAAAATTGCTTGTTTTAATTATTAATGTGAAAAGAACTTTGTAGTTTTAGTCTCGATCATTTAAACACAGAAATATTTCCGTATGGAAAGTGCATCACTCTCATATAGACCAATCGCTGTTCTGGATACTGATTCCTCCGTATTGATGTACTTACATGGGAGAGAGACAAAGCTGTAGGTAAGGAGTCCCCGTAGCAGAGTGGAGTAAGTGGCCACCAGCTTTTACAGTTTTACTGGTTTGAAGCTATCAGTCAAAGGAGGCAATCTGCTTATGTGAAGATTTATAGCCTCAGAAACTCCAGGGAACAGGTCTATTCTCGCCTAGGGGGTTGCCGGGAGTCAGAATTGACTCACCCTTGGTGGGGTGCGTATTGAGATACCTGGTAATGTGATGTGTACAGAGAAACTCTGAATTTCCTGCCACTGAAATAGATGGGGAATAAATGTGTAACAGTAAATCTCACATGCGCTATAGGATAAGCAGTCGTGAAAAGCTGAGCATCGGTCCACATTTCAATAAGGAGTAGACAGTTTGTGTACTTTGAAATATTCAGTTACTCCCACAGTTCCTTAAGACCAGGGTCAGATTTTCCTGGTGAGGAAAGGCTCACACTTGCTGCTGGAGCCGAATAGCAGCACCGGGTCTCTCAGAAGCCAAAGGCGACAGGCTTTCTTTCCTCTCGTCAGTACCTTTTGGACACTTTTTGTTTGTTTGTTTCAGAAAAACACTATTTTTCAATAAAACTGCAAGTGGACCAACAAAATGTTAAAGCACCTCATATACAGCTCAAGCAGCCATGAAATTCTAATAAAATATTTGAAGGACTCAAAAGCACTTCTCAAGGGCTCTCTAGGCAGAAAACAGCTGCCCTGCCACTGCTTCTCATTATATGCCATCTCTCGTCTGATGTCACTACTTGCTTTTCTGCCTCTTCCCCCCACTTCTCCACCCCCACCCCCAAGTGCCTGAGATTGTTGATACCAATGCATGGGGCTCCTCCAATTGTGCAGCTGAAGGAGCGGCTGCTGTGAAATCAACCTTTTGTAACGTTATTGCCCGTAAGTAGACAGGCCTCTGGTAGCAGAGGGAGTAAGCCTCCTCCTCCCTGTTGTTGCCAGACTGCAATACAAGAGAAGCTTTCTACCAGTGTGACTCAGAATACAGTCAGATGCACCATTGGAAGGATTTTTATTGGATTATTACTCTTACCTAAAAGGAGTGCTTAACATTTGTGAAACACTCTATCACATACAGAGCTGTGCATCATCCATATACGAGCGTCAAAAAGTGCATAAAGACATCCTATTATCTTTTATTTCTATTTCCCATGGATTTTTGTAACCCTAGTTGCTCTTTATATAAGGCCAGTCCTCAGCTTTGAATCTGAGGAGTTAGCCTTAAAATGCATTGTAGCTTTTTTCTTTTCCTCCCCTTAATGTGGACTGTATAAAAAGATTAAAAACAAAAGATGTGTGCATATGTGAGCAGATTTGCATTTTAGAAATATCACTTTGTCAAAACTGAAAAATAATTAAACCTGGATAAGGCTAGAGGCAAGAAGATCATTTAAGAGTTCTCTCACTGCCATTGAGTCAATGCTGACGGACCTTGTGAGTTTCTGAGACTCCAACGCTTTATGGGAGTAGAAAGCCTTCCCTTTCTCCCTCAGCACACCTAGTGGTTTCAAACTGTTGACCTTGCAGTTAGCAAGTAATCCAATGTCACATAACAGCAAAAGTTGTATTCCTTTGACGCCTAAACATATATTTTTATAGTTTATTTATTGTTAAAAAGTTGTCTACATGTGTGTGGTTTGAGAAATGATTATTACTTTAATTATAGCCCCGATCTAAGACCAAGTAATTTTTATGACATGCCCCTGCTTGGTGCTTACCCTTATGAAGAGATCCCTGAAGATATGGGTGCTACAGGAAAGTGTTGGAAAAAGATAGAAGATGCCTGGCTTCCGGAAAGAATAACAACTGGGATCTGAAAGGCTTGTTTTCAAGCAAGTAGCTGTCTAAGTGAGGTGCCCACTAAGTCCACATGGAAAAAGCATACCAGCCTGTGTGATCCAAGGATTGCAAATAATATAATCTAAATCTAAAGGAGGGAATGGTATCAAAGCTTAAGTTGTGAACACCTGATTTACAGAAGGCTATGGATGACAGTCGAAGCCCCAAACCCATTTACAGTGTTCACACATGGATTAAGCCACTGGTGAATCCCCTCTGATCACAGGTGAGGGATGTGAATAAATCTGGTAACAGACAGAGAGCATTATAAAGTTGATTATGTTAGTTAGGTTAAAATATAATATCATTTTATTTCACTTGTGATCCATTTTAAAGCTGTTTCCATTTTCTTTTCCTTTTTTAAGTGAAGGGGACCTACACGTGGACTAAGTCCCTGATGAACCCCCTCTGACCACGGATTTGGAATGTGCATAGCCTTTCTTTTCTATGATGCACAATGCATCAGAAAGTGTATTGTCGCAGATGCAGTTAGGTTAAAGTTCATCAAACTATCATTTAATATCCCCTATGCTCCATCTGAATTTGTTCTGGTTTTTAATATTTTCTACTTTCTTTTGATTGAAGTTTTCATCTGATTTACTTAGTTACTCTTGTTAGTTTTTGTTTTTAATGGTTTTCTCTATCTGAAATACAGGATAGATAAATCCATAGAGACAGTAACTGGATTAATTGTTCCTTGGGGCTATAGCCAAGGAGGCTGAGTGGAAATGGGAAGCAAATAATGATGAGTTCAAGAATGAATAAAATGGACTCAAACTACTTGTGGTGATAATTATACAACTCTTCTTGATGTGATTGAACCATTAAATTGTATTATATGTAAATGATGTGCCAATAAACTTGAAAAAAGGAAATGTGTCTAAATTAACTGATGTCACAATATAAGATATATTTACATCACATTATCAATGACTTCATATTAAAAAGTGTATAACTTATCATTACCTCATATTAAAAATGCTTTGGTGTTGATTGAACTTGCAAAACTGAGACAAGATTTTGTGTTAGTCTGGGTTGACTAGCGAAACAAATTTACTGACACTCATGTGTATAAGGAAAATCTTTATATAAAAGAGTAATTTCATATTGAGAAAGTATCCAGATCAAGTCCAGACCAGATTAAGTCCATAAGTCCAATATTAACCCATATGTCTGATACCAGTCTGTAATTTCTTTTCAGACTCAAACTACATATGCAATGATGCCGAATGCAGGAAGATCACGGATCACTGTGTGGAAAGCTCAGTGGTGGTATAAGCATCTTAACACTGGCCTAAGTCTCCATGTGGCTCTTCCAGCTCCAAGGCTCTGGCTCCCTCAGCATAGCTCCATGTGTTTGGTCATCAGGAAGATGAAGCAGGCAATTGTGTGTCCTACCTCCAGGGAGGAAGACAGGAGTTCCCAGAATCCTCAGGAGAAGGCCATGTCCACACAGAGGCATGATTGGCTATGACCTGATTGACAGGCTAGACTCCTCCCCATCGCAAATTGATAGGAGATTATTTAACACCACAGATTTATATGGTCTTCATAACTTATTAATTAAAAATATAACTAGATGACGTTTAGTGGAATGTACGTCACCGATGTCTTTAGTGTGACTATTCTTGAGCAGAAGGGAGTGGTTCAGTAGTAGAATTTTTGCTTTCCATTCGGGAGACTCAGCTTCATTTCCTGGCTGATACACCTCAAGCCCAGTTATCACTGTCAGCGAAGCCTCTTGACTGCTATGATGCTGAACAGGTTTCACAAGAGCTTCCACTTGAAGCTGGACTGGGAAGAAAGATCTAGTCATGTACTTTTGAAAATTTAGCTAAGGAAAATCTGATCACAGCAGCCTGATCCTGTGGTGTGTGCACTGCCAGCATCAGAGGTTGACCGGAGAAAGGGACAACTAACAACTACAGGTAGTCCTTGCTTTAAAGGGTTCTGGACAATAACTATGCTGCACGGAGGTTCTGCTGTAAATCACATACTACTTTCTTTTAGTTTTCATTATTATTTCCTTTTGTTACCCATAACTTTATTAATGCAATCTTTATTTGTCTTTGGGGGTTGGCATAATAATGATAGCTTTAACAAACTACACACTGCAACACTGTCTACAGTACATATTACTGAGGACAAGATGTGAGAAAGGATAAAATGAGGGTTGTAAGTGCAGTTCGTCCTAATTTGAGAAGGTCATAAGGGGTGACTACTTGTACTCCTCAGTGGGACAGATGCTTTTCAGGTGTGTTTCAGTCATGTCTGACTCCTTGAACTGTCATGTTTAGGAGATAAGTTCAGATGAATTGTTCTTTGAAATAAAAAATAATTTATCAGTCAGATTATCTTGGTCTTAAAATTCATTGAGAAGTAGTTCTTGAATTATTTACTACATTTCTTGTGTGGTCATTGTTCACTCTGCTTCTTGGATTAATGTGGCAAATTTAAACTTCATAAAATTATATCTTTTCAATAAAAAATATCCAATTCTTCTTAAAGAATTCAATGCCTCTTTGAATACTGACAGCCATTTCTTCTTTTTGGCCATGTTTTACTGAAATATAATTTCATGCTCTGTTAAAATGTTTTATTATATTTTAAAATACTTATATATCTTATAAAGATGTGATTAGATAAAAAAAAACAATATTTAAAGTTCTGAGATACCTTTGTCCTTTAAATGATGACTTAGTTCTGTATCTGTTTTTTTTCCTCTTTTGAATAGTTTTATTTTTTGTTTTGTTATGCAGATATCTGGAAATTGGACAGCATTTTAAAATGACTAGTTAATAAACTACTATGTAAACAAATCAGATTAGCGCCTGGCCCCAATCCCAATTAGGTGGACAGCCCCCCTCCCACCAGAATAATTCACTCCAAAGGATAGCACTGAAGCTACAGCTCAGGGAGAGGGCACATCTGATCAGAGCACACAGGAGCAAGTGAAGGGGGAGGGTGGGGAGAGAGTGGAGCACATTCTGACCCACCAAGCCCAGAGGATGATATTCCTGTTCAGAGCAGCCAATGCACAGAGAGGACCATAGGGCCAGCCCCACCAGGAGACACAATGTTGCTCACTGACCTATAGTCCTTCAGGGGAAAACACTGGAGACAAGTGTGAGAATTGTGCAAGATCTGATCCCATCACACTTGGGTAAAACACTAAGGGCGTGCAACAGAACAGCAAGGGCAGCAAAGCAATAGAGTCCTCAGGGAATACCAAAAATAGATTGTGGGGCCAGGGCATGGCACCCCATCAGACTCAACTGGAAAACACTCCTAAAGGTCAACGAACAGACCTTGAACTATTTATAGGCTTTTTTGTCAGGGTTTTTTATTTTTGGTGTTTTTGTTTTGTTTTCTTTTGTTGCTTTGTTTTGCTATGTTTTACTTTTGTGCTTATTATTGTCTCTGAATGTCTATCTAGATAAGATAGGCAGGATAAATAATCTGGAGGAGAAAACAAGAGAATGATGGTTCCAGGGGACATGGGTGAGGAGGACGCGTGGGGAGGGGGTGGGGGGAGTGTGTGTTAACAAACCCAGGGACAAGGGAACAACAAGTGATCTAAAATCAATGAGGAGGGTGTAGGGTGCCTGATAGGGCTTGATCAAGGGCAATGTAACCGAGAGGAATTGCTGAAACCCAAATGAAGGCTGCACATGATAGTGGTACAGGAGAAAAGTATAAGGAAATAGAGTAAAGAACTAGGAGGCAAAGGGCATTTACAGAGGTGTAAACACAGGCATTTATAAAAATATATATTCATATATGATGATAGGGAAATAAATCAATATACACAAATGTATAGTTTTAGTATTAAGATAGCAGATGGACAGTAGGCCTCTACTCATGTACTCCTTCAACACAAGAACACTTTGTTCTAATATGGCATTCTAATATGAGCATTCCATGATGCTCAGCTTCCTGACATAATCAGTGAAGACAAAGGGGGTGCATAAGCAAATGTGCTGAAGAAAACTGATGGTGTCCAGTGGACATTGGGCCTCCTCATGCGCACTCCC